>NW_018742345.1:7948488-8005988 GCF_001683475.1 Chenopodium quinoa
TCGGGTTTTCCTTAAATACCCTTCTCTTCTTCATTTCCGCTGCTGCTGCTCGTGTTTTCTGCTCGAGAAATTCTAAGAACTTCATTTGATTCGTTCTCGCTCGTTTCTCAACCAAATTCGCTCAAATTTTTTGCAAATCAAAGCTTATTTTATCCATTTTCCTGATCTATGTAAGTTTCCTCCTAACTCACGCCGATTTTAGTGAATTTTGCATACATTTGTTCACAAATTTCTTGAAAATTCGAAATTTAGATTGCTAAATTCTCTTTGTTTGTCGAATTTTATGCCATGAAATTGATTGATTATGTTTATATATTGCTTTGGGAGTAATTTGAGACTTGTTTGACTCAATTTGGTGAAGAAACGAACGAATCACCATTATTGGACCTCTTAAGGTCGGGAAGACAATGTGGCTTGTTCTTGATGTTTTTGCTAGAAATTCTTGTCCAATTTGTCACAATAATTACTATAGTATTGCAAGAAATTGTTTGAATGCTTAAAAAATGCCATATATGCTCAATGTGAATTTGTGCTCTGTTTTAGTACTACGTACTCTGTTTTTTTGCGCACTTAGTATCATGCGGCTAGGCAAACCTTAGACACCATAGAACCTTAATTATGATGATTCTGCACAATGTATCATGGCTAGACATCAAGCTTCTAGATCATGGTCCCAAGACGTTCGACGGAGCAATGAGCTTGTAAAGGACGACTCCGATCCGTCCACTTCGCTCGGCCGACTCCCTAAGTGGGATGAGCGGACCTTGTATTTCTCTCCGACAACCACATCTCTGAAAGGGTGAGGCGGGCATCACAGTTGGGAGGACACGTTGTCATGGTTCCGGCTGCGACTGTTTGGGCGACCTGTACAAGATGTACATCGCCAATGACGACGAGACGAGACTTCAATGGGAGTCTTGCAGACTGACTGCACTGTTTGAGACCTCAGAGGCTATGATTGCCTCTAGTGGGGGTCACCATGTGGTCCGTGCTCTTGTGGAGTTCTTTTGGGACACCACCAACACTGTTCACTTCCCTTGGGGTGAGATGATGGTCACCCTGACCGACTTCAGTCTCATCACGGGACTGGAGTTTAGCTTTGTGGCGCTGCCGTTTGACAGCGAGATTAGCGTCTTTTCTCCCGAGGTCGATGAGCTATTGGGTCCGATTGCTGTTCGGGCTCGTGCTGAGGTAGAGTCGACTATGTTCAGCGCTAGGGGATTCGCCCCTCGACTCGTGATGATGGTGCAACTACCCGAGAGCAGCGGGTGCGCATCTTTGGACTTATCTTGCTGTCAGGGACGTTCTCCCCTTACAAGGGTAGTAGGGCGCTGCTTTTACTACCTTCTTGATATTCGTGATCTACACCGGATCGAGACTTACGACAGGGCCAGCTTGGCCTATGCTGACTTCGTCCAAGGGTTACGGGACTCGTGTCGACATCGGTCCTTCACGGGGAACGTTGCTTTATCCCACTTTTGGAGGGTCGTAGAGGTATACTTTATTTCATGTGAAGTTAACTCTAAGCTTTAGTTAGCACTTGCTAATAAGTTTTGCCTTTTGTAGATCTGGTTCTACGAGTACTTTCCTTCACCTGCGCCGGCGAGACCGTCACGCGCAGGTTTCCAGTAAGTGCTTCCTAGGGAAGCCATCACGTGGGGATGTCCACCGCTTATGTATGATATTGGATCATCTCGGTATGGTTCTTTACTTATTTGAACATTTTGTGATACCTTCGATAGATTCTTGTCTGATAGACGTTCTTTGTAGGAGCCTGACGTGTTGTACCGACCGTGGGTCGACTTGGCAGTCCCTAAGTTAGCCGGGAAGTATTCTGCTGAGCGTTGCTATTTCTTGGGACCTATGGAGCGATTGCATATCTTGGAGCGAGGGTTGCTATTCAGCATTTCTCAGATACTTTTGTCGTTCCTGCTCCTCCACCGCGTCACATTTTTAATGCCGCAAGGTTGGTGAGCACGTCAGAGGGAGCTGGTACCCCTTGGCAATCTTACACAATCCCTAGGCGGTGCTATGAGGAGGAGCTACTGCCGTTGTTAGCTCCAGTTCCTGTACGTGCTGAGGATGTGGTGGTATGATTTTCAGCTTTTCCCTTTCGTTAAGTAGGCCCCAAGTAATGCTTTACTGATTTTGATTTGCTTTGTCAGGGTGGTCCTGCTGAGTTCGTGCCACCTCGTATGTCCATCCACTATCAGGGGACATACGGGCCGATTGAGGAGATGATTCCTCCGGCTCCTGAGGGCGAGCTCTTTGTGGAGCGGTCGATTCCTCGTCACCAGACTCGGGTAAGCTTGTTTATTTGCAAGTTTTGTCCATCTATGTTATGCATGTTTACTGACTTTATTTTCCTGACAGTTTTTGCGCGAGGTGGTCATGGTGATGGCACGATGCATAGATGCCTTCCAGAGCCAGCTCGTCCAGATGAGGATTATGGCTACATGCCGTCGAGACGACGCCGTTCGGGAGGTAGCTTCCTTTCTTATGTTTTTGCATTACCGCTTCTATTCTGCATATTTCTGATTTTGGTTTCTTTTGCAGGGTCAGCTCATTCCTTCTCGTACACGTACGAGACCTGAGGTGTAGAGGGAGCTGGCGAGGTCTAGCTCAAGACGTCGCCGCACTGGTTCAGGTGGTCGAGCGGTCGTTCTGAGGCTGCTTGTACCGAGGCGGTAGAGGGCTCAGGCTCTTCATCTGAGGGTGCACATGCTGCGCCGGTAGGCCAGGGAGAGGCTACCTCGGCTCTTAGAGGTGGTGGGATGTACGCGGTCGGCTCGTCATCGCAGCAGCCTCCGTAGCCTCAGCCTCAGGTTTATCTTGGGTGGATGGGTACTATGTTGAGTTTTCCACCTCCCGAGGAAACCGGAGATGAGCTGGAGCTGGTGGAGAGGTTACTCCTCGTACGACGCAGTTTTATGAGATGATGGGTGTACATCCCCTGGCGTCGTAGTCTGTTCCTGTGCTTTTTTTTACTTTATTTTGACTTTGTATAGAACTTTGCCTTATAATTAGACTCATTATTAGACATGTTTGTATATACATATTATTATGAGTTTATTCATCATTTATCGTTGTTTTTCATTTTTTATTATTTTTATGTGCATGTTTGTGTGTGTAGAAAATTGTGAAAATTAATTTTGCGCAAAAAATCCGTCATTTTTATTATTGATGGAGGGTATCCGACTTTATCCCCCAAAAACATAAAAATGAAAAAATAAAAGTAAAAAAAAAAAATTGGATTTATAAAAACTTGGAAGTTAGTCTAAATAAAATCCGAAAAATAATATAATTAATATAATAGTTGTATTAATTAAGAGGACGAAATAAATGAAATTAGAAAAGAATATATAAGAGAAAAATAAAGAGACCGTAAAGTCATTGGTCAGACTCGAATCAAGTCAAAAAATGCGATTTTTGGAAAGCTCGTACAATAAGATACGTTAGCGCCAGCTGGCGCCACGCGTTTTGGTGTAGCGCCATGTGCTACACTTAGCGGTTGGCGCCATGCTCTGGCGTAAGGCGCAAATTTTTGGCGTCTGGCGCGCTTACTCCGAATCCTTCTTGGATTAAAACTGCGCCGATTTTGTGTATAAATAGCCCCCTGCCCAGGCGATTTTCTTCATAATTTCTGCAAATAAAATATTTTCTTAGCTTTTAGAAAAATAAATAACATGTCTCTAGTCTCCAAAAGTTTTACCAACTACACTCATGAATGGTGTCGGTCTCTTAATGCCAAGGAGAGCAAAAAAGTTAGATGTGTTTCACCTAGGGGGTATTTATGGTGTCAAAGGGGTAGATCTTGATTTAGATTTTATTCATACCGCTCTAGAATATTGGGATGTAGATACTCATTGCTTTAGATTGGGGTATGATGAAATTCGCCCTTTGCCGGAAGAATTCGGTGTTATTTTAGGCTTCCCTACATTAGATCTTGTAGTAATCCCTAGAATAAACGAATATTATTATAAGGATTTTGAACGCGTCTTCAATTTAAAAGACAAAGATCTAACAAAAATAGTAGATGGTAGCATAGTTAAACTGAAAGAATTTGCTCGCCATTATTGATAGACCTTATTCTGAATCTTTCCATGTTTATAGAAGAAGGGCTTTTCTCTTTTGTATGCTTAATCAATATTTTTTCACTAGTGGTAAAAATAATGAGGGTCAAGCAATTATATCCACTGTTTTAGAGCAAATTGAATCTGGGAGAAATTCAATGCCTTTAGTAGTTGAAGAGACTATGCTTTGTCTTGATGAATTAAAGAAGAATCCAAAAGCACCTTTCCGGGGCTCTCCAATTTTATTACAGGTAGAAAAATATTATTTTTAATTACAGAAATCAAAAATATATTTTTGTATAGTAATAATAATTTATTTGCATTGAAATTTTTTTTTACAGATGTGGCTAATGGAAAGACTAGAGTTAATTAGTCCTCAAGAGAATGTTGAAAAGTACACTCCAAATTGCTTCGTGAGAAGGAAGAAACGCTTCTCTAAGATGGGGCACCACGAGTGGAAGAAGGTTTTAGAGTCTTACAATTTTTCCATCAAGTGGGTCATCCCTTGGTGGAAAATAGAAAAGATGGTTGGTGTTAACAAGCAACCTTTTTGCTTTCTTCCAAGCTTGTTCCGAATGACTTTTTATTATCCCTGCAGGGTAAAAAGATAGTATGGCCTACTTCAAATAATTCCTTCCGGTGATCTTCGTCGTCCCTATGAGTTCCCTGTCTCTAAGGAAGTAGACAAATTTGATGCTTATTGGAGCGCTAGACCTTTATGGGAAGTGATTACCCAAAAGGTTCCTCCTTCCTTGCCCAATGATGTGAAGAAGTGGCTTCTGAAGAAACCTTCAAATGACGTGAAGAAATATTAGAGTAAAACTGATGTGAAGAGTCGTCTAGGTGACAAAGTGATTTCTGTTAAGGAACGCTTGGGTGAAAGAGTTGAGTTCAAAACACCTACGATGCCTAAGAAGAAGAATACTGCGAAAGATAAAGGAAAAAGGAAAGCAGACACCACAGAAAAGAAAGCTTGGGTAGAAAAGAAGCATGGGTCCTACCTAAGGGAGAGACTATTTACTCAAAGATTGAATGTAGGTCCTCTAAAGGATGCCTACAAGCTAAGGTTATGGATGAGGAAGAAGACGCAGACAAGCATTGGAAAAGGGCTAGGAAAGAGAAAAAAGATTAAGAGCATTGCTTAATTTTTCAATTATTAGACTTAGTTTTTTTAAAAAAAATTCATAGTTAATTTATTTAAGCTTTATTTAAATTCCATCAATAATGTAATTTATTTTATTAATGAAATTCCAGATTTTTAATTAAAATATTTACTTTAAATTTATTTTATTAAAGCAATGAAAACCAAAAAAATTAATTTTCCAGAAATTTTTTTCGAGTACGAAAGTCGAAAATTTTCCGAAAAACACCAAAATATTCCCAGATATTTTACTGTAAATTGGCGCCACGATTTTGTCACTGGCGCCAGCTACGGCAGTCTGGTGTCAGGTGACGAAGGCTATCGTCTAGCGCTAATGTTCATCGGCTAGCGCCAGAATTTTTACAATGACGCCGATTTTTCGTCGATCTTCTATTGAATTTTTTTATTAAGTCTGGGCTGCTCGACTTGAAAAAAATAAAGTGGTCGTACCCGTAAAGGGTTGCCAACGTATCCTTTCTTAAAGAATCAGGCCAAACGTAGCTCTCTTGAGTGCCCTACTCAAGTAATTATGGGTAGTACCTTTTAAGTTGGTCAAGATTTGTCATGTTTGAGAACTCATTGCCATCCATATCAGTTAATTTTGCTGCACCTCCTGACAGGATTGTTTTGACAATGTAGGGTCCAGACCAATTAGGTCTGAATTTTCCCCTTGGATCTAAAACATTTTTCCTGAACGCCTTTAACACCAAGTCTCCTACTTTGATGTTTCTTGTCTTGACCTTCTTATTAAAATGCCTAGCCATACGAGTTTGGTAATATTGAGTGTGATGTAGAGCTTCTAGTCGTTTTTCATCAAGTAGAATTAGCTCCTCGTATTTTGCCCTAGTCCATTCAACTTCATCAAGTTTGCTCTGTAATGCGATGCATAGGGATGGAATCTCTAGCTCGACAGGTTGTACGACATCCATTCCATAAACAAAGGAAAATGTCGTATTTCCTGTTGATGTGCGAATTGACGTGCGATAACCCCACAATGCGAACTGAAGTATGTCAGGCCAATCCTTGTAATTTTCTGTCATTTTCTCGATGATAGTCTTTAGATTTTTGTGTAGCAATTCTTCACATTCGGCTTGAAAGTGAGTTCCATTGTCACTTATCATTTCATGTGGAACTCCATATCGAGAAATGATATTTCTTTCGATAAGGAGTGCTACATGTTTTGCAGTGAGTTTAGCGTATGATTGTGCTTCGACCCACTTTGTGAAGTAATCAATTGCCACTAAAATATATTCGTGACATCCTGTTCCTGGGGGAGTGATTTTGCCGATGATGTCGATTCCCCAAGTAGAGAATGCCCATGGCGACATGTACGTAGGTGTAGAGCAAAGATGGAGGAACATGTTGTAAATTGGCGTAGATTTGGCACTTAGGGCGTCTTTTTACATATTTGATGGCAGTCCCTATTCATTGTAGTCCAATAGTACCCTTCTCGCATTATCTTTTGGACTAACATTTTGCCATTTATGTGAGTTCCACAAATTCCTTCGTGGACTATCCTCATTTCTCTTTGGGCATCCTTTTTTCCTACACATAAGAGAGCTCGACCCTTAGGTACCCTTTTGTGTAGCTCGTTGTCTATGAGTACGTATTGGGAAGCCAAGAGTCTTAATGCTCGTTTTTCTCTTTTGTCATCATGGGGAGGGTAATCTCCTTTGGTGACATAATTGATTTTATCAATATACCACGGTTCTTCTTCTTCTTCTTCGTCTTAGATTGCTTCTTCATCTTCTATAGCTTGAATACAGGCCGGTTTGTGCCTTTTTTCTATAGTTAGAGGCATTTGCTCGATTTCCGTAGCAATCCTAACCATTGAGGCTAGTCTTGCCAAGGAATCAGCAAATTCATTTTCTTCTCTAGGTATATATATGTATTCTACCTTCTCTAACTGATTAGTAAGGGTTTCCAGATAGGTTTGGTAAGGGACTAGACTTTCGCTCCTTACTTTCCACCTTTTGGAGATTTCGTTGATGATCAATGAAGAGTCTCCGAATATCTGTAACTTTTTTACTCCCAATGCCAAAGTTGTTTCAAGGCCTACCACGCACGCTTCGTATTCAGCAGCGTTGTTGGTAACATCGAAATCAAGCTTTATGGAGATTGGAACATGCTCTTCTTTGGGTGATACTAGTAATACTCCAACGCCACATCCCTTTTGGTTTGAGTTTCCGTCGAAGTACAAGGTCCAAGTATCATCTTCAGTGACCATCAAGTCTTCATCTGAAAATTCATTGTCGTGTATTGGCGTCGAGTCCTCTATTGGAAAGTCCGCTAGAAAATCCGACACCACATATCCTTTGATAACTTTTTGTGGCATGAACCTTACATCGAACTGGGCTAAGTTGACTATCCATCTCGATATGCGCCCATTGAGTGTAGATTTCTCGAATAAATACTTGAGTGGATCTAGTCAAGAAACTAAGAAGACTGTATGCACGAGCATGTAATATCTTAACTTGGTTGTGGCCCACACCAAGGTGAGGCACAATTTCTCAAGTGGTGTATAGCGTACTTCATATTCGAGAATTTTCTTGCTTATATAGTAGATCGCATTCTCTTTGCCTTCTACTTCTTGTGCTAGCATGGCTCACATTGTCTCTTTGGTAACTGTTAAGTACAGCCTAAGAGGTATTCCCGGAAGTGTTGGTGCTAATACGGGAGGATTTGCGAGATAGGCTTTGATCTTTTCAAAGGCTTTTTGACACTCGTCATCCCATATTACTGGTACATTCTTTTTAAGCTTTTTAAAGATTGGTTCACATATTGTCGTCAATTTTGATATAAACCTGCTTATGTATTGCAACCGACTAATAAATCCTCGAATTTGCTTCTCGGTTTTGGGCTGTGGCATTGACATGATTGCCTTGATCTTGTTTGGGTCTATCTCTATTCCTCTAGAGCTTATGACATAACCCAAAAGCTTGCCTGAGGTGACTCCAAAAGCGCACTTAGATGGGTTCAACCTCATATTGTATTTTCTTAGCCTCTCGAAGAATTTTATTAAGGCTACTTGATGGCCTGGGCGATCTTTTGACTTTACAATCATGACGTCCACATATACTTTGACTTCTTTATGCATCATGTCATGGAGTAAGGCAGTCGCTGCACGTTGGTAAGTAGCACCCGCGTTTTCAACCCGAATGGCATTACCGTGTAGCAGTAAGTACCCCATGGTGTTATGAAGGTTGTTTTATCCATATCTTCTTCTACCATGAGAATCTGATTATAGCCCGCATATCCATCCATGAACGAGAGAAGTGCGTGATTTGCTGTGTTATCCACTAGAATATCGATGTGTGGTAAGGGGAAGTTGTCCTTTGGACTTGCCTTATTTAGATCTCGATAGTCGACGCACATTCTTACCCTTCCATCCTTTTTTGGAACTAGGACGACGTTGGCGACCCATTAGGGGTATTTGGATACCTTGATGAAACCTGCAGTTATTTGTTATTGAACTTCGTCTTTTATTTTAAGAGCTACGTTGGGTTTCATTCGACGTAACTTTTGTTTTTACAGGTTTCATTCCTGGAATTGGTGGTATGGTGTGTTGAGCTATTTCCTTATTAATGCCTGGCATATCTTTGTATGACCAAGCGAATACATCGATGAATTCTTTAAGCAAGTTAATTAAATCGGTTCTTTCTTGTTCATTAAGTGTTAGTCCGATTTTAACTTCTCTTTTATTGGTTGAATCATTTGAGATATCAACCGTCTCAGTTTCTTCAATTATCGGTGTTTTCTTTTCAAGTGTTTCCGTTGCTTTAATAAGTTCTTTGTCTTTTTCATTGTTAGTTAAGCAATCCTCGTCATCTTGGGCTAAAGAAGAACACAAGAAGTAAGGAGAAGAAGTCATATTATTAAACTTCTGAGATCATTACATCAAAGAGTGATGTGTCCTCAGGAACTTGATCACTAACTATTCTAGGGGAAGGGATAGAAGGAGGAGGTGCTACAACAAAGGACCTAGATGAATCTATAGGGAGAGACTCTGACTCTGACTCTGACTCAGACGACTCTTCGAACATTGATCCTTGCCCCGTTGTGATGGAGATCTTCCTTCCAGTTGGAGTAGTCACTTTGACGGTCTTGCGCCACCCTTGTAGTGATCCTTCCGCTGGAGTGATTAGCTTCGATAGATCGAAGCTTTCGCTATGTAGGACTGTCTAAATGAGCAAGGAGTTATCCTCTTTGTATGTTGTCTCATCCTTTTCTCGCCCAAATAATAATCCCATGACATTAAAGTCAAAGCATGGGGGTGCTTTCTCCTTATGGACAGGAGTTAGGATTTCATCTGTGAAATAGCAATCTAAGAAAATTTCAAATCCCGGTTGCCTAATGCCATTTACGACAAATGGTTTGGGAAATTCGTGGCATGGATAGTCCTCTCCTTCTCTTATAAATTGTCCATTAAGGGTAAGAGGATACTGATCCATTGGGATTGCTTTCTTTTGGATACGAGCGTCCCTACGTGCCTTCAACTTTTCCTGTGCTCGCTTGAGATCTTTCCAAGTCGGTTCAAAACCAAGTCCGAAAGTGTCTAATTTAGGGAGGCCAGGTGATTCCAACGGTTTTGCTATTCCTTTCTTTTTTCCTAGGGTCATCCCAGGAAAATGTCCTTGCTTCTTCAGAATAGCGTTCACGATCATATTGGAGTGGGGGTCGTGGCAGAGAGGTGTCCTTTTATCCTCCTTGATTAAGGAGACCTCTTCATTAAAGCCCCACAAATCTTTATCGTCTTCATCGTGCTCCACATTGATTATTGGATTCTCTATAGATTTAATTCTCATTGGCGAAGTATCGATCGTAATGGGAATTCCTCTAACTATAGCTCTTACTTGTTGGTGGACAGATGAGGGGACGACCTTTAGGTCATGAAGCCAAGGGCGTCCCAACAATAGATTAAACGAAGCTTTAATATCCACTACTTGGAAAGTAGTAGCGTGTTCTATTGCTCCCGTTGTTACATTC
This sequence comes from Chenopodium quinoa, assembly GCF_001683475.1. Lineage (NCBI taxonomy): Eukaryota > Viridiplantae > Streptophyta > Magnoliopsida > Caryophyllales > Amaranthaceae > Chenopodium > Chenopodium quinoa. The sequence continues at coordinate 7,958,689 of NW_018742345.1, forward strand.
TTACATTCTTTAAACCAAGCGCTTGACGACGATTGTTTTCATAGGCTCTTATTCCTTGCGTTGACAGGGTTAAGTCTTCATCCCTTATGCCTAACATTCTCGCAGTTCTAAGTGGACAGACATTAATTGCTGATCCATTGTCTACAAGAGTCATTGGGATGTTCATTCTCTTGCAAACCAATGTGAGGTTTAATGCCTTATAATGCTTGTCACCTTCTAGGGGCAAATCCTTGTCGGAAAAGGTGATCAAGTTGATGGGACTAGGGAGATCACTCATGAGGAAATTAGCCAACCCCTCAGGAGTGGTGTCATAATCTATCCCTATTTTATCCAAGGCATTCATTACAGCCAACCTATGTTCTCGAGACGTTGCCAGAAGCTTCCATACGTTCATTTCAACTTTAGTTTTCTTGAACTGTTTGACAATGTCATTATCTTTTATGATAGGTATGGGAACTTTCTGTGTGGTTGGCATGGGTTGTGTCGAAACAGGAGGTTGCATTCTCCCGGATCTTGTGAGGACATCTATTGATGAATCTTCTTCAACCCAAAAGTCATCCATGGCATATGACACCAAAGGTGGAGGTCCTACCATGTCTTTCAAATAGACGTCTTCTTCGTCGCTGTCCCAAACTCCATTAATATTTGCATCTTATTCTTGGGGAACTTGGACTAGCTTCTTATCATCAATCATTTTCTGAATTAAATCCTTGAATTTAAAACAGTTTTTGATAGTATGACCCCCTGATAGATGATATTGACAATAATATCTATCTGTCCTTTTTAATGATTCAAATGGTCTCGGTTCGAGAGGTTTGATCTCGCCACTCTCGGAGAGCATTTTGAACATTTGTGCGTATGGGATCCTAATTGGAGTGTAGATTCTATTACTCTTCTTGGGTTTATCGGTGACTTGTAAAGGAAAACGTTTCGCCTCATAAGTCGTTCCCATGGGTGTGAACTCTTTCTTGGGTTTATTTTTCGAGGGTGGAACCTCGTCATATTTCTTCTGAAGATCTTTTATAACTTCAAGGGCTTCACGTAGCAAGTGCGATCCTTCCATCATAGACAGTGTAAGCAATTGTATGTCCTCTTTACTTGCTAATTCTGGAAGTTTATCCATGGCGTCGAAAAAGATCTCCTTCTCTTCTTCGATAGCATGGGTTTCTTTGACAGGTTTGATGAGAGATGAAGGATCAACCTCGCTTTCCTCAACAGAGATGGCCAAGGAGTGAGCGAGAGGCGCATTATCAATACTTGGCTTCTTAGTGGCAGGGGGCAATGGTAGCTTGTTATTGTCGATTAATTCTTGGATAGCTTCTTTAAGCTTTCCAACAGTTCTCGGTAATATGGCCCCTACCTTGGTGATACTTGCAATGTGCATTGGGGTTCTAGTAAGCCGTCCTCTTTTCGACTGGTGGGTCCCCAAATGGTCTAATAGGAGTTATAAGACCTTTTGCATTTAATCGGTCAAATGTGGTGTCATAACTCATACCAATAGGAGTAAAGTTCCTCCTAAATGGTTTCTTTTGTCCTTGATTATTCATAGCAAGGACTTCACTTAGGTTAAAAGTGCTAACATTGTTTGAGTGGGTGGTTTTGGAAGAAGAAGGATTGTCGTTCTTCTTGCCTTTACAGCCACTGTTGGAGTTATTGTTGGCAGCTTTCAACTTAGCCAGGTCGTCTTCAAAATTAATTCCAATGTCGTAGACGGCCTTGAAGGTATGGAGATTATTCTGATATTTGAGATGCTTGGAGTACTTTTCTTGAAGGTTTTTGATGAATAACCTTACGGACTCTTTTTCACTGGATACCTCAATCATCTTGGCTGATGTTTCTCTCCATTTGTTAAAGAAGGAGGTGAAGCCTTCATTCTCCTTCTGCTTGAGGATTTCAAGTTCCCTATAGTCGGTCTCAACTTGAATATTGCACTTATATCTATCAACGAAAGCGTTTACTATGGACTCCCAGGTGGAGGTTTTTTCTTTCTCGAGAGAGAAGAACCATTGCTGGCAAACAGTTTTGAGAGATAGTGAGAACATAGAGGGGAACACTTTCTTGTCAATACACTTAATACTCATTATTGTTTCGAAGGATCTTAAATGAAAAATAAGGGTTATCAGTTGCTTTGAATTTCGGGATGTCGTTGGCATTGAACCTCTGCGGAAGAAGATCCTTGTCCACCGAGACCCCTTGTGAGCTAATCCCTTGAACTGGTAGTCGCTAGATAGCTTAGCTTCCTCAGACTCTCTTGCATGAGGTCCATCTGTTATTTCACAGGATCATCAATCTTGAGGGTTAGAACCTTTAACGCCTCAGTCACGGTAACCAGTTGGTTCCTGAGCTCATTGACTTCTTCTTATGTTTCCATTACAATCCTAGCTTTCCTCATACGAGCGATGGGTTTGTCGAAAAGTTAGACTTGTACAAAAAGATTATCTTTGATTAACCGCCCTTCCTTTCTTGACCACGTGCTGTAAATTAAACCATTTTTTGTTTTAATTATTTGACTCAAATCAACCTTGACTTTACGGTTTTAAAGAGGAAAAGTAAAAATAAGTGCATATTTTTGGCAAAAATAAGGTATATATTTTTAGGAATCAAGTATGGTATTTAATCAAGTAATTTAAATTGGAGAATTAATATCCGACTTACTCTTCTAAAAAAATGACGGAAAAAACGCGCATACAAGACTCTCTTAGACATAGTCAAAAGTGTGTATTAGTGTGTGCGTTATGTGGTGAGTGTAAGTGACATGCTTTGACTTTTGTGTAAGACCATGGGACTTAGTGCCTAGACTCAATTAATGACTTAACAAGGTATAATTAACAATAAAATTAGCCGAATTGATTAGCAAACTGTTCAATTAGACACAAGGTGATAACTCGAGCAATAAACTGAACTGTCGTCAAAACGACAGGACTGGCGCCTCTCTTTGCAGTGTAGCGCCAGAGGACAGAATTGTCGCCAGGCGCTACACTCCACATAGTGGCGCTACAGTTCAAACTTTGGCGCCATTGCTGGAGCGTCGATCTGAAATTGTTTTCAGTATTATTACTCAACAGGAGGATGCCTAAAGTCGTACTAAGTCAACTCTGATTAAAAATTAGACTTTATTTAATCAAATTAATTAATTAATTAATTAGGAAAATTTCTTTTAGTCATAAATTAATTTATTTAATCTTAACACAAGTCAAACAAACGGTTAGGAAAAAAACACATAGAGAATGCACAAACAATAATGCACAATTAGTCAAGTAAGCACAATATGATGCAATGAGTTTGCAACCTAACCATGGCTCTAGTTCTCTAAAGTTCGGGATATGGGTTAGTCAATAGAGGGTCCATGGTTAATTTTCTGGATGCACCGCGCGGAAGCCTAATTGTGAGGGGTTAGCGCGAGTGGATGGGACACCGCGAATTTAGAAAAAATCGCTTCCTTGGTTTGGTGAATTCAACATTCTCGGATGTACCTTTTGTTGCTCAGAGCGTTCAATCAGGTAGATGGAGCATGAATTCCCAGGGGGTTATGTCCATATGTAGAACACATATGAGTTTCATAAAAGTGAGAAAAACTCAATCAGGAAGTAGGATCGAGCAAACAATGCTAAAAACTGGTCGAAATTAGAACGTATATTTCTGGCTCGGTATTGGAAGAACTTGGCGCCATCAAACAGAGGCCAACGCCACTTTCTGGCTTTAGCGGCTGGCGACAAAGGCTGTCGTCTGGCGCTAAAGTCAAAATACTAGAGCTAATCATTGTTCGCTGACCCTAGTTCCTACATGCCTCAGCAGCTTTCTATGCTCAATAAAATTTTCCAGTTTCGCGCAGTGTTATTTCGATCCTAGTTGTAAAAGATATTCCTCAAATTTCGTACGTGTAAAAATCCTATGTTTTAACTCATTACGAATTGTCTTTCCAAAGAGATCTTTTTTATGCATATGACAATAATGTTAATCAAAATTACGCACATGAAATACTTAGAACTTTTCGAGTCTGATCCACTCATTCTAAATCATTGCCGAAATAAATTTTAGGAATTAAAATAGAAATCCTCCCCAGTGGAGTCGCCAAAAAAATTGTAGGGAATATTTCAAGCATTATCCCTAGCTTGAACCCCACTGTGATCATACACTAAAGTACGATGGCGTCCAAAGGGAAAGGAGATAGAGCAAAAGAGTCACCAACAAGTTTTAGGAACTTGTAAACCGTTCACAGGGTGAAGGTTACACCCCTTAACGATCCAAGAGATCGTTAACTCCAATAGGTCTGGAACCATGACTGGTAGTTCGGGGATGAAGGTACAAATCCAACCTGAAAGAGATTGAACCTGCCCTAATAATAGGCCTCTACTTTATTCTGATCGTATTCTTGTGCGCTTTCTGACTAACATGCAATCAATAAGATTAACCCTAAACCTGTTTATCTATGTTGGTTGGATATTAATCCACAAATAATTCTATCATTGGCGATCACTTGAATTATAATCAAATTAACCCTAAACAAGATAATTAATTATCTTATTAAGCGTGATTACAAGTACAAATTCCCTTTAAACATGCATAAAAGGTGTGATCAAGCAATAACAATAAATAACCAAGCAACATAATATTATCAAATAATAATTATAATCAATAATCATGGTAAATCATAATAGTAGTAAGATCCTAGGCATGATACTAACAAGATTAATAACAAACCCTAGCATGTCACTAAGCAATAAAAATCAAAGCTATAACCCTAACATGATACTAACAATCATAAATATTAGGAAGAACAAAAAAGGCATCATACTTTTAATCATACTTGATATTAAAGTTACCCTAAACATGATACTAAGAATTTATTGTTGTCACCCTAAACATCAAATTAAGAAAAACATCCTAATATGATACTAGGAAGATCAAAACGCCTTAATATAACATTAGGAATCATAACAACAACCTAAGCATGATTTCTACATAATAATAACAATGTAAACAATTAAAATGCTTACTTGGATGCCTTGTACCTCTTTCTAATAACAAAATACACACGTTAGTAACTTCAAAGAAAATAACAAAATCAAACAATTAAATTAAATTATAATTTAAAGAGAGATTTGGGACCAAACCCTCAGAAATTAAAACCTTTCACATCTAGGGCGAAGGCAACTTCGAATAATGTTAGGTGTTTCTAGGTCTTGTGAATGCGGAATTTTGTAAAAAGAGGGTAGGTTTAGAAAAGAGAGAGAACTTTAACTTAGAGAGAGTTGATGATTGTAGATGAATGAAAATGGAGTTTATAAGAGGCTATTTATAGAGGAAATCATCCAAAAAGATAGAAAATCGAACTAGAGTTCTGACATGAAAAAACAGAGTTAGCGCCAAACAAACATTAGCGCCAGGCGCTAACGCTAGCGCCAGGCGCCAATGCTGGCGTTTGGCGCTAATTAAATTTCTGACGCATTTTCTAAAATCAGATAGAAATTAACAATACAGGAGGATAAAATCGTATTTTCCTCAAAAACGTTCTTTTATTCTAATTAAAACTCTAAAAAGTCAACATGAGTCAATTTATCAATGCTAATTAAATTAGGAATGAAAAGAACCTTCTAGAAGAATCTAGAAGACTAAAACCATTCCTAATTGCATTAGGAAAGATAAATCCATATTAGGCCCTCCTCTAGATCATTGGGCCGCATATAAGGCTCAAACCGGGCCCAGTTTAGTAATTTGGCCATAACTTCCTCAATATCCATCGGAATTGGGCTTATAATATATCATTGGAAAGCTATTTTCAAGCCCCATCCAACTACACTATTATTGGACCCATATAATGGACCAACCAAACTGGATTAACTGTTTTCTTAAAATAGGTTTTCAAAAACAGAGAAAAGAGAAAAGAAATTTAAACTATCCGCAACACTAGACTTTCCACACTTTCACTTCATTCGATTATGATTCGACATGAAAGGTACTCATCATCGGGTTTGGTTTTGGGGAGACACAAATGGGTTTCTACACATCCATTTCCTTCTGCCATTTGTCTATCTCATCTGAAAAGGGTGCAGCACAAGATACCGCCTCTAAGGGATCTTTTACAAGAGCTTGGGGCTTGTTAGAATAATTATGAACCACATTAACATTAAAACACTTATCCTCTATCATGGGGCTTTTAGGGGTATTGTTAAGATTAAAAATAACTTTATCGTCCCCTACTGATAGTGTTAATTTGCCACTTCTCACATCTATAATTGCCCCTGCGGTGTTAAGGAATGGTCTACCCAAAATAATTGGAGTTTGCATATCCTCAACCATATCAAGAACAACAAAATCAACAGGTATATAAAATTTACCTACTCTAACACGAACATCCTCTAAAACACTGAGGGGTATTTAAAAGAACGGTCGGCCATTTGTAGAGTAATATTGGTAGCTTTTAATTTACCCATATTTAACTTGGAACACACAGATAGTGGCATAACACTAACGCTTGCACCCAAATCACACAATGCATTATCAATCATTAGATTGCCAATATGACAAGGGATATAAAAACTACCTAGATCTTTTAATTTAGGTGGAGATTTATTTTGAAGTACGGCACTACACTCTGCAGTGAAAGTTATTGTCTCTACCTCACTAATAGACCTTTTTCTTGTCAATATTTCCTTCATAAATTTTGCATATGCAGGAATTTGTGTGATTAATTCAGTGAAGGGAACTGTTACCTTCAAATCTTTTACCATCTCCAGAGACTTACCAAACTGCTTATCCAAATTTGTTTTCAAATGACGATTGGGGAATAGAATTTTGATAACTGGCTTTGGAGCATTATTTCTCTTATTTGGAGTGGCCACCTTTCCTGGAGTCGTACCCTACAATGGAAAATCGGATGTATTAGTACTATGCTTTAGCCCTACAGGGCTATTAGCTACATTGTCAGGTTTAACGGAATCAAGATTAGCATTATTTATTAAAATAGGTTCATCATCTCTGGGCATAGGGGGCCCTTCATAGTTTGAACCACTCCTTAGAGTAATTGCATAGGCTTGATCCGTAGGTCTGGTTAGCTGTGCTGGCAGAGTTCCCTGTTGACGGGCTTGTAGAGTAGCGGAAAGTTGCGCAATTTGATTATCTACAATTTTATTATGCGCTAGGATTGAATCAATTTGGGCATCTCAACTCTCCATATGCTTCTGCATATTAACCAGCATCGCTCTACTTTCTACCAAAGCAGGGTCGGAAGATGAGGAGGGTTGTTGTGGTTGGTTCTTCTGGCTAGCATTGGGGTGGTAATAATTCTGTTGTTGTTGTTGTGGCACCTGTTCTTGTGGTGGATTTTGGACATTGGTGCTCCGGTAGGAAAGGTACGGATGATTCCGGTACCCAGAATTGTAGGTGTTGGAGTATGGGTTATTCTGCCTATAAGCTTAAAAGGCATTAACTTGCTCCACGGAACTCCTGCAATCTTGCTCCCAATGACCTAAAATTCCACAATTTTCACATAAAGCCTCATTAGCACTATTATTAATTGCATAAACATTAGCTATATTAGTAGTGCTAAGATTATCTAATTTCTGGCAGATAGAGGTTAATTGAGCTTGCAAAAAGGATACATATTCAACACTATGCTTCCCCTTGTTATCAAAGCCTCTAGGATTCCCATATTGGGAATTATGTATCGCCATATCTTCGATAACTTGACCTGCATCATCAACATTAAAATTCATAAACCTCCCACTAGCTGCAGAATCTAAGATTATTCTAGATGAATTTCCAATGCCATTGTAAAAGGCTTGGATTAACTTTCATTGTGCCAAGTTATGGTGGGGGCATTCTCTTTGTAGGTCTTTGAACCTTTCCCAAGCCTCATATAAAGTTTCATCGGCTTCTTGGGCAAAGTTCTGAATTGCACTCCGTAGTACATCTGTTCTCTCTACAGGATAATATTTGTTATAAAAATTTAAAACAAGAGTTTTCCAGTCAGTTATACCAAGTGCAGTTCTATTTAATCCATTAAACCATAATTTGGCTTTTCCTGTCAAAGAAAAAGGGAAGAGAATCTCCCTGATTTGGTCTTGTGTGACCCCAGCTTGCCTGATGGTATTACAGTACTGACAATAGTCTGCAATATGAAGATTTGGGTCTTCACCCTTAGTTCCACTAAATTGCTTCCTTTCTATCATCGTTATAAATTGGGGTTTAATCTCAAACTATACCCCATCAAGAGCTGGAGTAGGAGTAAGGTGTGGAAAATCTGTAAGCTTTGGTTGTGAGTAATCACTAAGCTTCTTTGGAGCCGTCATCTCTGATTCTAGATCTGATGATACCTCTGAATCGCTAGAATCAATTGGAGGATCTCGATGATTATTATTATCACCAGAATCCGCCAGAATTTGCATGTAAAGATTCTCCTGTCTATGGAAGGATCGTTCGATCTCAAGATCGAATGGGATGTAACCTGATCTAGAACACTTGGGCATAAACAAAGAATTAAAAGCAAATATGAGACTTGCCTCAAAGAACTAACGTTCTCTAAGACAAAAGAAATAACCTAGACTACAAAAATAATCAAAAATAAAAATAAAACCGTTTCCCCGCCAACAGCGCCAAATTTTGACAGGCTAAAGTCGTATCACCTAATCAAAAGTAATTCCTAATACCACTACCTAAAATAGATAGGGAAGTAGAGTCGAATCCATAGGGAAACTGGTCTTTCTATTCCTAATTAATTAAAGTAATCTAAATTATAAAGTAACCAAAATATTATAATCGAAGGGAACTAAACTATGAAAATTAAGAATAAGGAGAAAACAATGAATAAAAGGCCTAGGGCATAGATTCACCAATAAATAATATTCCAGGGTAAAACATAATAATCAACCATCAATGCATACATTAATCAGATCATAAAGGGCTTTCACTACGTATTACAATCACACAATTAATCTACTGGTATTAAATCTCATCTCTCGAATCTCGACTTAACCATTTATAAATTAACCTGCTTATTGAAACTAGATCTATACATTAATTCTCATCTTTCGAATCTCGAATCAATATTGTCAAACTCATGCATAAAAGATCTGCGCAAATCTAGTCACAGAGCATTAAATCAATAAATAGGAAATTAATCTAGCATTGATAATTAACAACAATAAATTACCCCTTCATATTATTTATGGATCCCCACAATACCCTAGAAATAGAACTACTCACACATAATTAAATCTAAGCAAATCAAAGTAATAAAACAAGTCATAATCAAAGGAATAAAAATAAATAACTAAGATTAAGAGAACAGAAATCGTTACCAAAGAAATCTGGAATTAAGAATAGAGTTAAGAACAAAGTATATGAGAATTTTTAGAGAGAGAAAATATTCTAAGTAGAGAAAGAAAATCTAAAAAATAAGGGGATCAAAATTACGTACAAAAATCGTACTTAAACATCCGTAAAACAAATCCTAATTGAAAACTAATCAAGTCATCTAAAAAACACGCGCCCGATCGGGCTAAAGGCTGCCCGATCGGGCGCGCCTTTTTCTCCGCATACTCTTCTAAACAGCCGCGCCCAATCGAGCTAGCAGCTCACCCGATCGGGCGCGCCTTTGGCCACGCACCAGCATAACTCTCGCGCGCCACGCCCGATCGAGCTAAGCTTGCCCGATCGGGCCCTTGCTTCACCTCGAGGCTTGGGACTTTGATTGGGCTTATTTCTTCGGCCCAACCCGGATATCCACTTAGGGTCTTGATCATTCGGTCCAAATACCTCTATATCCCGATAATTGAGCCCTTAATCACCGGCTTGATGACTCTAACCAGCCTAGGGTATCGAAGATGGTCGTGTTCCTCCAATTTCCGTAGTTGATCCATGAAAACCCGGGAAAATGCTCCAAAAGTGCAATTTCCTAAAAAACTCAACCAAAACTACGAAAACACTAGAAAACACCAATTAGTAATAAAAGTAGCTCTAAAGAGCCAAAAACACTACTAATTATGACCAAGAGACGGGGATAAAATACTATATAAAATAAACACATCATTCCTGAACATGGGCTGTAGATGTTCGCTTATCCCCGAACGTCGGCTGTAAATTGTTTCTTTTAAAATACCTGTTTTGCCCTGTTTAAAACTTTAAATAGGAATATCTAAGATATTACCACCACCGTGAAAACGGCTAAGGCAACTATCAAAGACACACAGCGGAAGACTAATTTCAAAACCATTCAAAACAAGTCAACTTGAAAAGTCAACCAACGAAAGTAAAGTCAAACCAAAGTCAACAAAGTAAAATATAGTCAACATGTACGAGGCATTGAAGTAAGTACTTTAATTGCTTTATTGATCTTTTCATATAGAAATCATTCTTAGATTATTTTGTTGATCCCTAGTATCATGTTAGGATGTTATATTACTTCCTAGTATCATGTTTAGGGTAATAAATAAAATTTTTAATATCATGTATGTTTTTATGATGCTTCTTATTTCTTTCCTAATATCATGTTAGTGTCATGTTAGGCTAATTGATCTTTAATGTGTAGTGACATGCTAGGATTAATTATTAATCTTGTTAGTATCATGCGTAGGATCTTGCTAATATTATTATGCTTTGAGATTGAAAACATTATTATAATTATGATGATTATTATTGTTATTGATTGATCACGCATGTTATGCATGTTTAAAGGAAATTTATACTTGTAATCACGCTTAATAAAATAATAAATAATCTTTTTTAGGCTAATTTGATTGTAATTCAAGTGATCGCCAATAATAGATTTGTTCGTGCATTAATATTCAACTAACATAGATAAACAGGTTTAGGGTTAACCTAATGATTGTATGTTAGTAAGAAAGCGCACATGAATACGAAAAAAATAAAATAGAGGCATATTATTAGGGTAAGTACAATCTCTTTTAGGTTGAATTTGTACCTTCATCCCCGAACTTCCAGTCATGGTTCCAGACCTATTGGAGTTAACGATCTCATGGATCGTTAAGGGGTGTAACCTTCACCTTGTGAACGGTTTACAAGTTCCTAAACTTGTTGGCGAATCTTTTACTCTAGCTTCGTTTCCTTTGGAAGCCACCATGCTTAAGTGTATGATCACATTAGGGCTCAAGTGTGGGATGCTTGAAATATTCCCTACAGTTTTTTGGCAACTCCACTGGGGAGGATTTCTATTTTAATTCCTAAAATTTATTTTGGCAATAATTTAGAATGAGTGGATGAGACTCGAAAAGTTCTAAGTATTTCATTTGCGTAATTTAGATTAACATTACTAGCATAAGCATAAAAAGGTTTGCATTGGAAAGACCATCCGTAATGCGTAAAAAACATAGGATTTTTATACTTAGAAAATTAGGGAAACATCTTTCACTACTAATGTCGAAATAACAGTATGGAAAAAAAACTGGAAAATTCAAGAACAGAAAGCTGCCGAGGCATGTAGGAATTAGCGCTGAGAAAACAGCGTCATCGCCAAGCGATGACTCTGTCGCCTAGCGAGGGTACTTGTCTTCTGGCTACAGTGGCATTGTCTAGAGACAGACACTATTTTTCTCGTGCTGAATTCTTCCAATACTGAGCCAGATATCTACCTTCTTGTTTCGACTAGTTTTCTAGTACTGCTTGCTCGGTTTTACTTCCTGATTGAGTTTTTCCCTTTTTTCTGAAACCCATATGTGTTATATATATGGCCATAACCCTCTGGAAATTCACGCTCCATCTACCCAATCGAACGCTTCTGGAAACGAAAGGTACATCCGGAGTTTGTGAATTCACCAAACCGCGGAAGCAAGTTTATCTTGCGGGGTCCCATCCACTCGCGCCAATCCTTCCAAAGGTAAGGCTTCCGCGCGGTGCATCCGGACTCATAACGAAGGAATCTTTTTTACTAAACCATATCCTAAACTTTATTGAACTTGAGCCATGGTTAGGTTGGAAACTCACTGCATCATGTTGTTACTACTTGACTACTTAAGCATTATTTGCTTGTGCATAACCTACATGTGATTAAACTAACCGTTTGGTTTGACTTGTAATTATGAATATGCTTAAATAGACTAACCAAGGACAAAAGGAATATGCTTTATTAATTTATTAATTAATTTGAGCTAATAAATATGCCTAAAATCGAGTCATAGTTCCTTTGGCTCAACCTGGATTTTTATTCCCGTATACTGCACAAACGTCAAATTGTTTTGGTCATAGTCGGAGTTCTAGGAAGAGTTACGAGTCGTACAGCCTATGGATCTGTAGCCCCGAGTTTTATCTTTCATTTGGCGTTGCTTTCGTTCAATTCAGAGTCACAAATAAAACGTTATGACTAAAATACTACAGCCTATCCAGTTTAGTGCACATACGTGAAGTCTTAGCTTAATCCTTAATTAAGTCTAGTCACATAGTCTAGTCCCATGGTCATGACACAAGTCAAACATGTTGCCTACACTCACTAGCCTTAGCACACACTTTGTGTATATGTCATCATGACCATGTCTTAGGTTCATGCATGAGTCGATTTTTCCGTCATTTGAGTTGGGGGTACATTCTATTCCTAATTTTTTCATAACTCTCCATCTACATCGTTTTTTCACTCTCTACATGGTTTCTTCATACTATCATTCTTCTCTTTATTCCATGATCTTTTCTCATTTATTGTATGTTGAATAGAGCTTGAGTCAAAAAATTAACAATAAGTATCCCCGATTTTCCTTTCTACAGCACTTGGTCAAGGAGAAAAGGGAGATTAATCAAGGACAACACCTTTGTTTAAGTACTACTTTTTGACAAACCAATTATTCGGAAAAAAAAAAGCTAAGAAGATAATGGTGTCATGGGAATAAGTCAACGAACTTAGGAAGGACGTGGCCAACTTAATAGAATTGATGAAGAGTATGACTCTTCAAATCAATGACCCTGTGAAGCAACAAAAAATAGAGCTCATGTAAGAAAGCTTGAGCAAAATATCCAATGATTATAGATTCCAGGGCATTAGCTCACAAAGGGTCTCAGTGGATAAGGAACTTCTTCCGCACAAGTTCATTGCCAATGACAACCCCTAAATTCAAGCCAACTGACAATCCTTACTTTCACTTAAGACTTTCGAGACTTTAATGAACATTAAGGGGATTGATAGGAAGATTTTTCATTCTTTGTTCTCACTATCTTTAGAAATAATTTGTCAACAATGGTTCTTTTCTCTTGAAAAAGAGAAAACCTCTTCTTGGAATTCAAGATGCTTTCATAGATAGATATAAGTGCAACATTCAAGATGAAACTGACCATAGAAAACTTGAGATGCTAAAGCAAAAAGAAAACGAAGGGTTCACTTCTTTCTTCAGCAAATGGAGGGAAACTTCTGCTAATATGGTTAAGGTTCCTACTGAAAAAGAGTCTGTAAGGATGTTCATCAAGAATCTTCAAGAAAAATATGCAAAGCACTTAAAATACCAACACAACTTGAATACTTTCAAGGCTGCCTATAATATAGGCATTGACATTGAAGACGATCTTTTAAAAGATAATAATGCAAATGGAAAGAAGAACGACCATCTTTTATCTTCCTCCCCCATTAATGAAGTACATGCTACGAACACCTCTAAACAACGAATCTGAAGGTCGAAAAGAGTGTTCACTCCACTTGGTATGAATTATGAGGCAGCTTTTGAAAAGCTACATCACAAAGGACTAGTCATGCCCATATGACCCATCAAAGACCCGGTTCCAAAAGCTAGGCCACCTAAGTGGGATCCTAGTAAACGCTGCAAGTATCACCAAGGAAAGGGTCACGACACTGAGGAGTGTTGGAAACTTAAAGAAGTTATTCAAGACCTGATCGATGACAATAAAACTTCTGAGATTCTAGCCATCGTAAAAGATCAAACATCCTTCGATCCTTCACTCCTTATCACACCTGTAGGTGAGCCCATGATCGAGATAGCTTATATAGCCTCTATTAATGAAGTGGCCATGACTGAGGAGGATGAAAGAATCTTCATAGATAATAGCGGGGAAAATTTGTTAAGTCTAAAAGAAGACGTTCGAAAATTGCAAGATGTCATTGCCATGCTCTTGAACCTGGTGGAAGGACTAGCAAATCGGATGATGGTTATCAAACAAAATTCTCACCAAGGATTTAATGAAGAAATCAATGCTCCTAAGCCACGGGAAAAACATACCATTGAAGAATACACACCAATAGAAATGACTTATGATGAAGCTTTTGACTATATTCATGAACAAGGTCTCATTCATCCTGTTGGCCCCAGTCAAGATCCACAACCTAAGAAACGATCTCCCAATTGGGATGTAAACTCTTATTGCAAAAATCATAGAGGCCATGGTCACACCACAGAGAAGTGTTTTACCCTCAAGGATCTCATTGATTCAAATCACCTTCATGTTCCTCTGAGCAATATGAAGGCCAAGAATAGTAACAATAATAATAGTGGCTGGAAAGAAAAGATGAACGACAATCCTTCTTCTTCCAAAACTATTAACTCAAACAACGTTAGCATGTTTAACTTGGATAAGGTCCTTGCCATGAACAAACGAGAGCGAAAGAGAAACTTCACACCTATTGGCATAAGTTATGACACATCATTAGATTGCCTTCATGCTAAAGGTCTCATAACTCCTATTGGACCATTTGAAGATCTACCGGTCGAAAGGAGGACGGCTAGCTGGAACCTCAATGCACATTGCAAATACCATCAAGGTAGGGCTCATACTACTGAGAGTTGTTGGAAGATAAGGGAAGCCATCCAATATTTATTGATAATAACAAGCTTCCCATACCTCCAGTCGGCAAGAAGATCAAGTGATAATAAGAGCGCAAGGCACGAGGCGAGCTTCAACGACAAGATTTCGTGACCTCTTTTTCTATCTTTTTTTATTCCTTTCCCCAATAAGTCTAGCATATACACCTTTTATTTTCCTTAGATCTTATTTTGTAGGGGTTTTCCTTTTTATTTTTTTAATAAAATGAGCATTTCTTTTCTTGCATATGATCATTTCATTACATTGCATAAAAAAAAATCCATGTCGAACTAAGAACAAGGTATACCAATGATTTGAGGCACCCCTTGTAGCCACATCATATCACCTTTCACCCTTCAAATATGCAATCATTTCTTGATAAACCACTTTGAGCCTCATCTAACGATAGACCTTTATTTATTCAACCCACATCTTACTAACCTTGAGATGGGATGGTGTGCAATTTATGCAATTTTCAAAGAATAAAAGCTTGAGTAATTTCAAAAAATTAAAATAAGCAAAAATGATAAAAATGTACAAAAGGGCAAGTGTTCCAATGTCTTTGATATGAATATATCTTTGATAAGAACACGTCTCAGATTACGTCTCTTATCGAGTGCTAGGTACCGTGTGTGAGAAACATGAATGCCAAGTGAGTGATAGACCACATGATCGGGATTTCCCACACTTATCCAAATAAAAAATGATAAAGCAAAAAAAAAAAAGGGAGCAAAAAATATTAAAGAAAAGAGTCTAAAAGTGAGGAAACCTCAAGCATACAAATACAAAGATTCAAAAGCAAGGTTACACACCTTGGGGGCTAATCTAGGGTCTTGAACCTTTATCCCTTTCTTCTTCTACCTTTAGCCTAACCACGCTACAACCCTTAAAAGACCTCTTTGAGGTATAAACATACTTGTGCGAGGTTCGGATAGAGCTACGTTCGGCTTGATTCCTAACGGATACGTGGGCAATCTCACATTGGGTGCGGCCATAATAAAAATGCATTCATATTTACGTTCATAATTGATCATATCAAGGGATCTCCTATGCTCATCCCTATCCATTTAGAGCTAGACTTGGGGGATTAATCCCTACATCATTACCTTACCTAGCCTAAGAGTCACCATCATTTGACTCTTCTCGAAATAATATCCTTCTATACATTTAGCCTTTGCGGCCTAACTTTAGTATCACTTTCACACACATCACAGATACATGACCAAATAATCCTACCTTTAGGAACCCTTTGTCATTAAATCTTAACACAATGTTGAAGCATGCATGCCTTGTCTTATCAAAATCACTCATCGGTGTAATTATCATTGCATCACAAAGTATGAAGTGCTTAGCCTTCGTGCCTAAGTTACCCAAATACTTTCATCATCAAGTCAACAATTCAGATAGCCTAGGATGAATTAATCCTTTCACTATGAGATACAACGTGGACACAAACATTTGACTAAGCTCATTCAACATACCATCCAACACTTCACTTCTTCCTTTTTGTGTCTTTCTTTTTCGAGACAAAGTCGGTACCTTCCACAAAAAATGACGGAAATTTTTTGCTTTCCTTTTTACATTTTCAAGTGGCACAATCACAATACAATTCACACACGAGTCATGTACGTTGAGTCATGTCAACTTCGAATTGAGTCTAACACATGTGTCAAAACACATTAAGTCACACAAGAGTCACACACGTGTCAAAACACATTGAGTCAACCTTAGGTCAACCCTAAGAAAAACACTAGCAAAGTATTTTGCAATCTTTTGATTTTTACAAGATAAAACCATTCAGCAAAGCTCCTGTTCACAGCCAACCGAACGACCACAACAAACATTCAAGTATCAAAGCTCTTTTGTTCAAAGATGCGTGGACATTCCTATCAAGCTCTTTTGTTCAGAGACGCGTGGGCATCCTATTTAAGCTCTTTTGTTCAGAGATGCGTGGACATATCAAAAAGCTCTTTTGCTCAAAGATGCATGGGCATATCATTCAAAGTTCTTTGTTTAGAGACGTGTGGACATTTATTTTCAAGCTCTTTTGCTCAGAGACGCGTGGGAATCCTATTCAAGCTCTTTTGCTCAGAGACGCGTGGACATTTCCCTCTAAAAGCTCCATTGTTCAGAGACGAGTGAACATCCCTCTAAAAGCTCCATTGTTCAGAGACGAGTGAACATTCCTCAAAAAGAAGCTCTTTTGTTCAGAGACGAGTGAACATCAATGACGACGAAGCACGATCACAACATCGATAGCGGCAAGATGGCGTTCCCTAGCTTGTGGAAGGTTGTCACAACAACAATGCAACAACAAAAATCGGTTACTCTAGAGACGTGTGCTCGACGGTGCAAGAAACGTGTTTCTTAACTCTTTTATCTGTCTAACTAACACTAGTTTGAAGGTATCGGCGTTACAAGAATGATTAAGGATCGCATAACACTCTGAATCATTCTCCGTCCCTATCGCTACTTTGACTTTTGTTTTCGAAACTTGCGTTTCTCCAAACTCAGTTAGAGTGGGGGCTTTTGTAAACACCCAAATGTGTCACCCCAAAACCAAACCCACTGATGAACACCTTTCACGTCATTTGATTATCAAACTGTAGGGAATATTTCAAGCATTACCCAAAACTTGAACCCCATTGCGATCATACATTAAAGCATGGTGGCGTCCAAAGGGAAGGAAGCTAGAGCAAAAAAGTCGCCAACAAGTTTTAGGAACTTGTAAACCGTTCACAGGGTGAAGGTTACACCCCTTAAAGATCCAAGAGATCGTTAACTCTAATAGGTCTGGAACCAAGACTGGAAGTTCGGGGATGAAGGTACAAATCCAATCTAAAAGGGAAAGAACCTGCCTTAATAATAGGCCTCTACTTTATTCTTCTCGTATTCATGCGCGCTTTTTGACTAACATGCAATCAATAGGTTAACTCTAAACATGTTTAACTATGTTGGTTGAATATTAATACACAAATAAAACTATTATTGTCGATCACTTGAATTATAATCAAATTAACCCTAAACAAGATTATTAATTATCTTATTAAGCGTGATTACAAGTACAAATTCCCTTTATACATGCAATAAAAGGTGTGATCAAGCATTAACAATAAATATAACCAAGCAACATAATAGTCATAATAATAATCATAATCATAATAACAATCATGTCAAAGCATAATAATAGCAAGATCCTAGGCATGATACTAACAAGATTAATAATAAACCCTAGCATGTCACTAAGCATTAAATATCAAAGCTTTAACCCTAACATGATACTAACATGATATTAAGAAAGAAAATAAGAAGCATCACAACAATCATAGTTGATATTAGGAATTTTTATCTATTACCCTAAACATGATACTAGGAAGCAATAAAACATCCTAACATGATACTAGGAATCAAAATAACAATCTAAGCATGATTTCTATATCAAAATATCAATTAAACCATTAAAATACGTACTTAGATGCCTCATACCTCTTTCTAATAACAAAATACACACGTTAGTAACTTCAAATAAGATAAAAAATCAAACAATTAAATTAAATAATTAAAATAGAGATTTGGGACCAAACCCTCAGAATTATCAAACCTTTCATGTCTAGGGCGAAGGCAACTTCGAATTATGCGAGGTGTGGTCTAGATCTTGTGAATGCGGAATTTTGTTTGTGAAAAGTTGGTTTAGAAGGAGAGAAAGAGAAGAATTAGAGAATTCTGGTTGAGAGTTGATGATGAGAATTTATGAAGGTCTAAGGACGCTATTTATAATAAAAACAGTCCGGATTAGATAAAAAAGAATCAGATTCACAAAGGAATAAAACACGTGTTTGTCGCCGCAATAGCCCCTGTCGCCACGCGACCTGATCTGTCGCTAGGTGACAGTCTGGCGTTCGGCGCCGCAGGCGATTTTCCGCACGTTTTATATTTTTTTTTATAAAATCAAGCGTAAAAGTCCGTACGAGGGGTAAAATTGTAATTCCATTTAAAACACTTCTTTTATTCCAAATAAAACTCATAAAACTTAATTATCAATCCTAATCACATTAGGATTCAAAAGAACCATCTAGAAGATTCTAGAAGACTATAATCAATCATAATTGCATTAGGAATAATAATTCATAATAGACCCTCCTCTAGATCATTGGGTCGCATATAAAGATCAAACCGGACCCATTTTAGTAATTTGGCCATACTTCCTCATTATTCATCAGAATTGGGCTTATAATATATCGTTGGAAAGCTCTTTTCGAGCCCAATCCAACTAAACTATTATTGGACCCTTTTCATGAACCAAAATAATCTGGATTGGATATTTTCATAAAATAGAGTAGGTATTCGAAAACAGAAAGAAAGAATTTAATAAAAACTAACCTCAACACTAGACTTTCCACGCTTTCACTTCATTCGATTATGATTCGACGTGAAAGGTATTCATCACTGGGTTTGTTTTTGGGGAGACACAAATGTGTGTCGGCACAAACGAACTGAAAGTGTTAAAAGTCTAGTGATGTGGATGTTTTTAATAAAAAATACTTCCATCTGTTTTCAAAAATGTTTCTTCTTTCACTCTATTTATGAAAATGTCCAATCCAGTTTGGTTTAGTCCATGATAAGGTTCCAATAATGGTGTGGTTGGATGGGGATCGAAAAAAAACTTTCCAACGATATATTATAACCCCAATTCCGATTAATAATGAGGAAGTTATGGCCAAAATACTAAACTAGGCTCAAACCGGATTTTACCTACGGCCCAATGACCTTTTGGGGGGTCTAAAGATTTAATCCTATTCCTAAACTAATTAGGATTTGTTAGAATCTTCTATGATTTTCTAAAAGATCTTAATTATCCTTTTTGAAAAGATAAAATCAAAAAGTTTGAAATTGAATAAAACTTTCCTTTTTTTTAAATCCTAATTCTATTCAAATTTAAAGATGTTCAAAGACAGTCAGATATTATTTTTGTGACTAATAATCTTTATCCATAACTTATATGGTTGGATATATCTTGAAATTATCTTTCCAATGATATATTATAATATAAATTCCGAGCTATAACAAAAAAGATATGAAAGAAAAACGAAACTTTATCCAAAACTGACACCCTTCCACTATTTCGGCCATATCTTTTTATCTACAAAAGATTTTAATTTGATTCTGATTGGTTTGGAATGTATACTACAAGAGCTTTCTAACTACATATTATATATAACTTATTTGGACTTCTGGATCAAAAAATGATAAAAACAAAATCCGCAAAAAAATTGTCCCAGCGCCAAACGACAGGTCTGTCGCCTGGCGCAAATACCTGTCACCTGGCGTTGTCCTGTCGTCTGGCGCTAACTACTGTCGTTGGCAACAGGAGATCGTTTATTCCAAATGGGACTCAAACTCTTTTCTTTCGATTTCTGGACTATTTTTTTTGTAAATAGGGGTCGTATCTCCCTGTTTTTAATCATTCACAACAATCATATGTCTCTATTCTCTCTCTAAAACCTAGAAGCTTTCCTTCTCTCTATATTCTTTTTCTAAACCTTCCTTTTGAAAAAATTCCACATACATTAGCTCTAGACACACTTAGCCAAGTTCGAGGTTGCCTTCGCCCTAGACGTGAAAGGTTGATAATTTCTGAGGGTTTGGTCCCAAACCTTATTACAATTCTTTGATTAGATTTACTGGTTTAATATTTTCCTTGAAGTTACTAACGTGTGTATTTTGTTATTATAAGGAAATACGAGGCATCGAAGTAAGTAATTTAATTGCTTTATTGATCTTTTCATATAAAAATAATGCTTAAATTAATTTGTTGATTCCTAGTATCATGTTAGGATGATATATTGCTTCCTAGTATCATTTTAGTGTAATAACTAAAATTTCTAATATCATGTATGTTTTTATGATGCTTCCTATTTCTTTCCTAATATCATGTTAGTGTCATGTTAGGGCTAATTGATCTTTAATGTCTAGTGACATGCTAGGGTTTGTTATAAATCTTGTTAGTATCATGCCTAGGATCTTGCTAATATTATTATGCTTTGAGATTAATAATATTATTATAATTATGATTATTATTATTATGTTGCTTGATATTAATTACTGTTATTGCTTGATCACGCCTTTTATGCATGTTTAAAGGGAATTTGTACTTGTAATCACGCTTAATAAGATAATTAATAATCTTGTTTAGGCTAATTTGATTATAATTCAAGTGATCGCCAATAATAGATTTGTATGTGCATTAATATTCAGCTAACATAGATAAACGGGTTTAGGGTTAACCTAATGATTGTATGTTAGTCAGAAAGCGCACATGAATACGAGAAGAATAAAATAGAGGCCTATTATTAGGGCAAGTTCAATCTCTTTTAGGTTGGATTTGTACCTTCATCCCCGAACTTCAAGTCATGGTTCCTGACCTATAGGAGTTAACGATCTCATGGATCGTTAAGGGGTGTAACCTTCACCCTGTGAACGGTTTACAAGTTCCTATAACTTGTTGGAGACTCTTTTACTCTAGCTACCTTCCCTTTAGACGTCACCATGCTTAAGTGTATGATCACATTGGGGCTCAAGTGTGGGATGCTTGAAATATTCCCTACAAGGTCTTTCAAGGGTTGTAATATGGTTAAGTTGATGGTTTAAAGAAGAAAAAGGTACAAGGCTCAAGACCCGAGAGAATCCCCAAGATGTGTAATTGTGAATTTGAAAATTTTGAATTCTACAAGTTTGTTTCAAAAAAAAAATTTTTTGCTTTGATTTTTTTATTTCGTTCCTTTGAATCAATGAGGGAAATCTCAGATCATGCGGTCCATCACTCACTTAGCACTCATGTTTCTCAAGAATGGTACCAAGCACTCGATGAGAGACGTGTTCATATCAAAGACATTGGAACACTTGCCCTTAGACATTGTTTTATTGTCTCTTTATTGCTCTTTTTTTACTTGATTTTTAAATGTTACACAGATTATACATCTTCCAATCCCAGGGTTGGGTGAATGTGGGTTGGAGAAATGAAGGCCAAACTTTAGACGAGGCTCAATGAGGTTGATGAAGAAATGGAATGTGTGCTTGAATAGTTAATGGGGAATGACAGGTTGGAAAGGTGCCTCAAATCATTGGTGTACCTTGTATTTAGTTCGGCAATTGATTTTTTTTTTCTTTTTTGTTCTTTTTTTTTGTGATAATCACATGATCGAATGTAAGAAATAGATGTTCATATATGAAGAAGGTATCAAAAGTGACGCATAGACACATAAATAAGGAGAACCTATGCTAGACTTTTTTTAAGGGGTGGGGGGGGAGGGTTTGAAACAAAAGAAGAAGAAAACATGAAATCTTGGTGAGAAGCTTGCATCATGCTTTGTCTTCATGGCTGTTTATGAGTTACTTCTTACCGCTAGGTGAAGAAAAAAGTTTGTTGTTGTTGATGCTTTGATTGGAAAGAAAGAAGGAAAGAGTGGCGTTCCCCATATTCTTCCAACTATTGCCTAGTGATTTTAGACTCAAGTACTGTGTAAGGATGAACTCGCTCAATTCATTCACTCAATACTCGGATTGGAAAGGAAGAGTGTATGAAGCAATTTTGAAAATTGATGGGAAATACTCCAGTCATTCCTACTACGACGGAAAATGACGCATGCATGGTCCTAGTATACGATCATAAACAATATAATGCATTACTCCAAGATAAAGTGTGTGCAATGACTCAATAAATGTGATTCGGTGAGTTTATTAAAACTCGTGGTATGACCGTATGGATAGACATGAGGACGTTGTGAAAACAAAGGACCCAATGACCAAATAGCACGGAAAACTAAAAGATAAACTAACTTGATTAATTTTGTCCAATTTTAATGTTTATGCTATTTACTAGGTGAAAACGGTCCATTGGAAATCGTTAGTCATAAACAAGATCAACCACAATCAAAGACAAAGAACACATGGTAAGGTTAGCACAAAAATCGGTCATCAGAAACTAGGAAGAGGACTAGAATTCTAGAAGAGTTAGGACTCATGGGTATAAAAATAAATAAATAAATAAAAATCTATAATCCTATGTTATAAGAGTGGACACGGATTAAAGGACTTGGCTAAAACTATCTTGACACGAAAAAAAATTTAAAAAAAAAGAAGAAAGTTGACGCTAAAAAGACATCTAAATTGGACAGGCTGTAGTATATCGGTTATAACTTTTGATTTGGGACTCTTATTATGACAAAACCAACGCCAAATGAAAGATAAAAATCAAGGATACAGATCCATATGTAGCACAACACGTAACTCTTTCTAGAATTCCGACTAATACCAAAACAAGTTGACTCTTGTGCAATATACGGGAATAAAAAACTGGGTGACTAAAAAAAAGCTATGACTCGACTCTAAAATAAAGGGTTTGATAAGAGAAAAATTAAAAAAAAAAATCAAAATTCAAAAAAAAATGCACATATAAGCACATTGTCACGCGTGATGCAATGAAGTTCGCAATCTAAAGTCAAGCTCTATGTTTGACTATGGTCAAGCTTATTTGGGTGTCAAAGGGTACCATGGATAAGAGTTTGGACGCGTTAGCAAGGTAGCCTCCCTTGAGGGTGTATGCCAATAGGCGGTTCCGCAATTTCGTTATGAAATCAAACTCGACTCCATGGTTTGGGTGGATTTAGAAACTCGGATGAACCCTTATTGTCATGAACGTTTTCGGGTTGATAGATCTTAAATCTCCCGATCTAGCCACATACGTAGTACACGTTCTATTGTGGAAAAATAGGTGACCTAAAATTGCATATGCATATGTGATAATGCCAATTAAATCGTAGAAATACAATTCAAGAATCTTTCAAGTCTCATCCACTCATCTCAATTAAATACCGATCACTCAAATTGATAAATAACCAAGAATCCTCCCCAATGGAGTCGCCAAATGGTAGGCATCGTTTGAAGTGCTCCAACGTTAAAGCATGTGGTGAATATGCTTGGAACTCTTAGGAAGTGGGAATTGACATAATACGATTAGGGACAAGGAAAGTAGGGAGCCGTCAACAAGTATTTCAGGAACTTGTAAACCATTCACTGATCATAAAAGGCAATTACGATAAAGGGTCAACGATAAGCAACAACGATTGACCCGTGAAGGTTACACCCTATTCCTAATCCATGAGATTACTAACTCCATATGGTTCAGAACTATAGGCGTCGTTCGAAGTGCGCCTACGTAAAAAGCATGCTGTGAATATGCTTGGCACTCATAGGAAGTGGGAATTGACATACGATTAGGGACAACGATTAGGGACAAAACAAAGTAGGGAGCCGCCAACAATTTTTTTAAGGAGCTTGTAAACCGTTCACGGATCAGAAAAGGCAACCACGAGAAAGGGACAACGATAGGCAATAACGATTGACCCGTGAAGGTTACATCCCATTCATAATTCATGAGATTACTAACTCCATATGGTTCAGAACCACGAAAGGAGGATCGGGGATGATGGTACGAAGTGAGTCATGGAGCCACATTCGCCCATATTGGCCTCTACTCGATTCTTATAGTGAAAAGTGATTCCTGCGATCTCAAAGGCATACAAACAAAATATTCAATTCGCTTCAAACTATTATTAAGCAAAATTGGTTGAATATTAATGCAACACACTATTCTAAAATATTAATGATCACTTCGATTAATAACAAGATTAAAAGGAACCTAAACCGGTTGTCCAAATTATCTTATTAGGCGTGATTTTCAATAACATATTCCCCTTAAACATTCAATATGGTGATCATAAAAATAATAGAATAAACATTAATATTGGAAGCAATTTAACAATAATTCCAACAATATAAAAATCGTTAGAAAAATAATAGAAATAAAAGGAACATAATTCTTACTTTGATTCTGTTTGCTTGCAACTATAAATTAATAAACGAGTTAGTAACTTCAAAGAAATAATAATAATATAACAATAATTAAATTAAATTAAATTAAGTACAGTTGATTTGGGGCCAAACCCTCAAACAGTTCTACCTTTCACGCCTTGGCTTAAGGACAGAACCACGAGTAAAGTATGGACTCCTTGGAGTGCTTGAAGAAGGAATTTTGAAAGAAGAAGGGTAGGCTATTGTTTAGGCTAGAGCATATAAGAGAGAAAAATAGAGAATTAATTGATGCCCCGTACATCAAAAATGAGGGGGTATTTATAGAAAAAATGTGTTGAGGGAACACACGAAACCCTAAAATGATAAAAACCCTAAGAACAGATATCGCGACACGGCAAAGTTTGCCGTGACACGAGAAATCCCACCGTCATACGGGAAACATTCTTGTAACACGGTGTACTGTTGTGTGACGCAGGAAATATTTAGTGAACGGGGGAGAAAACGTGTTAAGGGTTTACGCGGAAAGGACACGGAAACCCCCGTGTCACAGCAGGGGCCCTGTGTCACAGAGAACCCCACCGTCAGACGGGACAGTTTCCCGTGACACGGTGGACTGTTGGCGTGACGCGGGAGTTTTCATTCCGCTTTTCTGTCTAAATTCATTTTTAACCCTTCGTTCAGCATTTTAAGTGTCGATTGATAATTTCGAGCCATTTCTGATTTATTATTATTTGGGCTAAAATAAGAAAATAAATAAATAAAATAAATAAAAAAAGTTTAGGCCAAAATAATTAATAAAACAATAAAATTAAAAAGGGTTTGGGCTAAAATTAAAACTATGCTTTGACTAAACATCAGGACTGATCCATGGACTATTCAAAAATGAATTTAATTAAATACAATTTTTTTTAATCACTCTCGGGATTAAATACTGAACCCGACCAATAGTGGCGGTGAAAGGTTGTTCATCATCGGGTTTGATTTTGGGGACACATTTTTAGGTGTCTACAGGAACCACAAAAGGAGGATCGGGGATGATGGTACGAAGTGAGTCATAGAGTCACATTCGCCCGTATTGGCCTCTACTCAATTCTTATAGTGAAAAGTGATTCCTGCGATCTCAAAGGCATGCAAAACAAAATATTCAATTTGCTCCAAACTATTATTAAGCGAAATTGGTTGAATATTAACACAACACATAATTCTAAAATATTAGTGATCACTTGATTAAACAATAAGTTTAAAAAGGATCCTAAACTGGTCGTCCAAATAATCTTACTAGGCATGACTTTCAATTACACATTCCCTTTAAACATGCAATATGGTGATCATAAATAATGATAGAATAAACATTTATATTGGAAGCAATTTAACAATAATAACGTTAGTCAAATCAAATATAAATTAACCTAATCATGATACTAGTAATAAAATAATGTTAGTCAAATCAAATATAAATTAACCTAATCATGATATTAAAATAAAATAGGTAATTAAATTAAATAATTACTCACATTTCGCGCGTTCCTTTCAATTTCTACATCATGAATAAATTGTTAGTAACTTCAATATAAAAATATATAAATCAAATGGAAATTAAATTAAATAAATGTAGAGTTGATTTTGTCCATACCTTCAGTTATTTGTACCTTTCACACCTTGGTTTAAGGACGGAACCTCAAGTATTGTATGGACTCCTTGGAGTGCTTAAGGGAAGTATTATGGAAGAATAAGAAGGCTAGCGTTTAGGCTAAAGAGGGAGAAGAGAATTATTTTTTTATCAAGCTTGTTGATGATTGAAAAAAAGGTGATATGACCTTTATTTATAAGGAAAAAAAAAGGGTCGAAGAATTAAGAAAAGATAAGAATTCAAATCGGAATAATACTCTTGCGATAGACAGCAGTTTTTGCAGTGTTTGTTTTTATCATATCTTTTGATCAAAAAATCGGAATAAGATAAGTAATATGTTGTTGGAAAGATTTTCAAGTCTACTTTCTAACCCAATTAGAATTAGGGGTGGAAATTTGGGTCAGTGGGTCGGGTTCGGGTCAATTTCGGGTTATGCTTAGAAACAATAAAAAAATAGTGTAAAACTTAATATTATTACGAAATATGAAATTTTAGTCAAATTGGGTCGAATTTGGGTTATTCGGGTTTGGA
Source organism: Chenopodium quinoa (assembly GCF_001683475.1). Taxonomy (NCBI): domain Eukaryota; kingdom Viridiplantae; phylum Streptophyta; class Magnoliopsida; order Caryophyllales; family Amaranthaceae; genus Chenopodium; species Chenopodium quinoa. The sequence continues at coordinate 7,985,468 of NW_018742345.1, forward strand.
TCGGGTCGGGTTCGGGCTTCTTTCAGTAACTTAGGGTCGGGTTTGTTCGGGTTATCTTATCGGGTCTAGGATCGCCAGCCCTAATTAGAATCAGATTAAAATCCTTTATAGAATCACAAACTTTCATATGTGGTTGGCCATACGGTGTGGCCAACCACATTTAAAAAAAAATATATATCTTAAACTAGTTTTCTCTCTCCTCTTTTCTTCTTCTCCAAGTGAACATTTGTTTTCTGTTTGCATCATTCTAGCTTTCTCTCTCTTACCTCTTTCATTTGCACTAGTGAGAAAATTTTCTAGAAAACCACTAATTTTTGCTCCATTTTTGTTTGATTCTTCACCAATTTTAATATTAACCTGATATTATTCTCAACAATTTGTGTTGCAGCAATTTGAAAGCTCACAATAACAAAGAAGAGGAGAGAAACTGCAATTATTGGTACGATCTTCGAAGTCGTCGCTTCAATTTGATTTTCCACCATTTTTGTTAAAATCAGCTCAACTTAGAGGTTTTTAAGGCCAAATTCGGCCATTAAAACTCTAGATCTAGAGTTTTTATGGACAAATTTGGCCTTTTTAGCCGTATTTAAAGTGAAATTCGAAGCCATTGTTAATTTTAAAGGTATTTGTTCGATTTTTATTTTTAACGATTTGGTTATGGATTCGGTTAGATCTATGTTTGTTTGTGGGTTCGGTGTATGGTGGTGGTGGCATGGCGTATTGTGGGTGGGGCTAGTGGCGTTTTTGGGGTGGTGGTTGGGTTACAAGGTCGGGGGTTATTTAAGGAGTTACTAGATAGGTTACTTAAGTGGGGTTACTTGAAGGGGTTACAAGGGGTTACTTGGGAGGTTATTTAAGTGAGGTTACTTGAGAGGTCACTGGAATGGTTACTTAAGTGGGGTTATCTAAGGGGTTACTAAGTCGGAGAGGTTACTTGGTTCGTTCAGGGGCTACTAAGTCGGAGGGGTTACTTAAGGGGTTACTAGAGGGGTTACTTGGTCGGTCATGGGTTACTAGGTCCGATCAGAGGTTACTTGATCAAGGGTTACTTGGTCCAGTCAAGGATTACTTGGTTGGTGGGGTTACTAGGTTGATGGGGTTACTTTGTCATTTACTGATTTGACACCCTGCCGCATGATGCGGCCTGCCGCACCAGAAACGCACTATTATAGATTAAAAGATATGGCCGAAATAGTGGGACGGTGTCAGTTTTGGATAGAGTTTGGTATTTTATTTATATCTTTTCCGTTATAGCTCGGAATTGATATTATAATATATCATTGGAAATATAATTTCAAGAGCTATCCAACCATCTAAGATTTGGATAAAAATTATGAGACATGAAAATAATATCTGACTATCTTTGAACGTCTTTCAATTCGAATAGAAATAGGACTTTCAAATAGAAAAATTTTATTCAATTTCAAACTTTTTAATCTTATCTTTTCAAAAGGGATAATTAAGATCTTTCAGAAACTTATAGAAGCTTTCAACTAATCCTAATTGGTTTAGTAATGGAATTAAAGCTTTTGGACCCTCCACATGATCATTGGGTTGTAGGTAAGATGGGCTGAGGTTCGGTTTGGGCTCAGTTTAGTATTTTAGCCACAACTTATTCGTTATAACTCGGATTTGGGCTTATAATATATTGTTGGAAAGCTATTTACAAGTCCCATCCAAATATTCAATCATTGGACATATATTGACACAAAATGAATGATTTTAAAGGACACAAAATGACTTATTTTGAGTTTAAAGGCACGAAAAGAGAAAAAAAAAAGTTATGGTTTGGGGAAATGGATAAGGAATTGGGTTGTTTATGAAATGTATTGGCATTGAATATGGATTTAAGCACTCCAAATATTAAATACTCAACTCGACCAATAATGGCAATGAAAGCTTGTTCATCATCGAGTTTGGTTTTGGGGAGACATTTTTAGGTGTCTACACCGTCGGAGGCGGAGCTCCAACCACCCGGAGTCTCCGTTGTTTTGCAGATATAGGGCGCGCAACTAGTCTTCGAGCTATAACTCTCCCGAGGGAAAAACACCCAAAACAGAGTGCATGTCTTTTTAAACACACGAGTGTGTGAGTTTGGGAGGGCATTGTTCACATTTAAAGGGGTTTGGTTAGAGAGCGATCGGGTACATCTTTTACTCGCCACATAAATGAGAGTTGAGCGTGTGAGTACTAGTCTTGAATTCTATATGCTCTTGTGGTTTACTCTATTGGACTGTTATTAGGGAAGATTGGTAGTTGGATGAATTTGATTGATTGACTTTGATACATATTTATGGGGTTTACTTTGAAATGTACTTATTGGTTTAAAATGTATTTGGGGTGAAGTTTTGATTAACTTATTCATTGATTTGCTTAGGGACAAGCAAAGGTTTATCTTGGGGGAGTTTGATGAGTCTAATTATATATATTTTTATTCCCCGTCCAGGGTCATATTTGTGCTAATTTGAGCTATGCGAAGCTATTTTTATTACTAAAAATACGTTTTTCTAGTGTTTTTTTAGAGTTGGTATTATTTTGTAGGAATTTGCAGAATCAATAACTAAATACTAAAAGACACACCAGTAATGACACGTGTCATTTTCTGGTGTGTCCTTATATATTTTTTTTTTGAATAAAATTCAATTAAAGAAACAAAATTTATTTACAAAAATAATTCTCTAATCTTATACGATATAATTACTTAAAATAAAAAATAATTGACATATATTTTTTTGGAACAATTTTTACACGAATATTTATATAGCTATTAAAAATTTCTTAACTCGTAATTTTTGAATTCCTTTATTTTACTAATTTTCAACATTGTTTTATATCTAACATATATTACCTAATTCTTTATTTTGCTCAAAATTTGTCAACTATATATATATATATATATATATATATATATTATAAAAACTGATATATTGATAGTTTAATTATGGTTATTAAAAATTACCGTGCATGGCACGGGAACTAACCTAGTTATAATAATTCCTGAGCTTATTGAGCAACTACGAACACATTGGAGTTTGATTGTATTTCATGACCGTATATTTGAAGCCCAAAGATCGAGCTAATTAAATTTGGTTAGGTGGTTAAGGACTCGGTTCGTTGGGAGTATTAATTTTATTACAAGTCCAATATTGGTATATCATAAAGAATGAAAATATGAACCAAGTAATTAGGCCACATATCAATATGCAACTTCAGTTATAGGCCCAAAGTTGAAAGAAGCACAGAATGACAGAACCAAAGGTAGCACCTTGGTCGTGAAGGAACTGGGCCCAATCGGGCGGCCCAATGCCCGATCAGGCGAGTGTCTTGAAGTTTAGATTTATGTCGGTGGGCTTGAATTATATAAAAAGAGGGTAGTAGTATCATAGGGGAGGTCAGACTTTTTCTTTAGCTTTTAGTTTTGTTCCCGTAGCTTTTGGGGATTAATTCTTGTAAGTTATTAGTTTTCATGGTTGTTTTTAGTTTTTCACGTAAGTTTTCTTAGGGTTCGTTTGGCAATTATGTGGTTTTTCTATTTTTGGTTTTTTGTTTTCTAAAAGTATATGATATAAGTATAATAATGAATTAAAAATTATGTAAATTTATTTAAATTATAATTATTTTGAAAACTGACAACAGAAAAGTAAAAACACCTTTTTCTTGTTTCCTGTTTTTGGTTTTTGGTTTTAAAAAAAAAACAAGAAACTGAAAATCAAAACTAATGCCAAACAAGCCCTTAGCTTTTAGCTTTTTAGATTAGTTTTTAGTGAGTTTTCAATTGTCAGACTCTTTTAGATTTTATTAGTGTAATTTTCGTTGCTTTAGTTTTGGTATTATTTTTTGGTTTTGTTTAATTTTAGTTTATTGTTTTCATATTTAGTTTAATATTTTTGCTTTGATTTTAAATATGCTTTCTTTAATAGCTTTAATTAGTTTAGTTTTAATTATGTGTGAGTACATTATTATCTAGGGTTGTAGGGATCTATAAATAATATGAAGGGGTAATTTATTATTGTTGATTATCAATGTTTGATTAATTTCTTATTGATTCATTTAATGCTATGCAATTAGATTATGCCTGGTTTAATTGTATGAGTTATGCAATGTTGATTCGAGATTCGAAAGATGAGAATTGATGTTTAGGCTTAGTTTCAATAGGCAGGTTAATTTATAAATAGTTAAGTCAAGATTCGAGAGATGCGATTTAATACCGGTAGATTAATTCTGTGATTGTAATACGTAGTGAAAGCCCTTTATGATCTGATTAATTATTGCATTGATATTGATTATTATGTTTTATCCTGAAATATTGTTTATGTATACCCTAGGCTTTTATTTATTGATTTCTCCCTACTTTTATATCCCCCTTAGTTTAATTTGTCATATATACAATTTAGTTATTACTTAATAATTTAGATTATATTAATTAATTAGGAATAAATAGACGTGTTTCCTAGTGGGTCGATCTTATTACTTCCCTATCTACTTTAGTTATAGGACTTAAGTAATTCTTTTTATTAGGTGATACGACTTTAGCCTGTCAGAAGGTCATTAGTGGATCCCAAAGTGACGTTATTATTGAGTGGTTGGTCAATCTAGGGAAAAAAATAATAATAAAAAATAAAAAAAAAAAAACAAAAAAAAAAACTATTTGGAGTTATTACTAAAACAAGAACAATTATTGGTAGTTATCCCCACCTTTTAAAAATTATGACTAAACTCTTATTGAGATGATTATACCTCTTAAAATATTTATTTACATATCTTCCCCATTAACACTACCATCAACTAAAATTACAACATAAGGCCAACATGGATGAACTTTGACATGGCTAGCTATAAGCCTATAATGCGTACATTACATTAACTGTCCAAGTTATCAACAAAAAAAAAAAAAGTTTTGGACAAATGCCTTTTTAAACATTGTACGAGTATTTTAAAATAATAAACTTTAGCTATTTATATAGGGTTAGAATAGTAAAGTGCTATGGACATGTATGAGCAACATAGTAATTTCACAAGTTCATATCTTTAACGCCAGATTATTGTTACTTTAATATTAATGTCTTTCTCGAAATTTCATAACTAACAATGGAGAAAAGCAAGCTCTTGAATGGAGGAGATCAAACCCAATAGTAGCTTCAATGGAGGACTTGGTCACCCCTATCCTTTGGGATCGAATTTACCCTTGATTTCACCCTTTTCATATGGTTCGTCGCCCGATAATGATCCCGCCAGTGAAGATTGATGTTGTTGTGATGGAAGGTTGGCAGGGGATGAAGATGATTGAAGGTCAAGCTCCTTCAATTGAGTTAACTCGACAGATATGGTGGGTGGGATGAAGTTGAAAGCATTAACAATTTAGTTTACATGCAATTCATTGAATCTTGTACACCAAATGTTATTTTTTAGATGCGGAAAATAAATCTATTTTTAATTAATGCTAAAATAACAACCACATCATCTTAGACACATGTCAAGTTGTTTTTATTTTTTTTTTCCTCCAAAATTAGGAAATTTTCATTTTTACCACCTTCAAATAATGACTTTATCGAATTTACCACCTCTAAAAAAAAAACATTTACTTTACCACCTCATAAAAAAATTAAACATCAGTTTTACCACCTCATCTGAGCTCAGGTGACGGAAAACGCTTGTGGGGTTCAGTTAACTGTCACTTCCCTCCAATTTAATTCTTTTAAAATCGATTTCCTTCTGTCTCCTCCTTTTCTCACCTTCCACCTTCCATAATCAATGTCTCACCAACTTTCTCACTTCCTCATCAATTTTCGTCTCTCTCTCCTTTGATTTTTCTTGATTCTCACTGTAACTGCTTCTCTCTCCTTTGATTTTTCTCTTTCTCTCTGTAAAAACTGAAACCCTAGATCAATTTGGGTGGTTGAAATCGAGCTAGAACCACAAAATTGCAACACATCAGCTTCTCTTGTCATCTTCCACAGGGTGAGGGGACCAAAAGCTTGGTAATTTGCTGACAGAAATCGAGATTCCTAACTACAAGAGGTACTTTAAACCCTTTATTAGTACATTTCGTTGGATTTATGGTTGTCAATTGGGGTAAAGTATGCCTTTTTTGGGAATCTGTGAATTAAAGTATTATAAACCCTAATTATGCGAATCTTTGACTGAATTAGAGTGTGCATTTGTTAAATAATTAGTTAATTAGATTTACTTGTTTACTGTTAATTTAGTGCATAGTCAATGTGAATTGCTTTTACTTGCTGTAATTGGTGAATTGGTTGTTGTTGTTTACTGTAATTACTGAAATTGGTTATTGTTGTGTGTGCTTTTGTTGGTGTTGTTACAAAATGGACACAGTGGACTTAAAAATTACAGTAGGGGGTGCCTTTATACCTTCTTTAGCTGGTAAAAATAGGAGGGTGTTAACTTGGGATGGTGGGTGGGTTTATTGGATGAGAAAAGTGGAAAAAAATAAGATAGATGTACACTTTTTGAGGCAAGCAGCTATACATGGGTTTGTGTATGTGAATGTGAAGGTTCCTAGGGGGTTTAGTTGCTGGTATAAACAAAAGGGCAAGTCTTGGGTGAATGGTAAAAGGGAGCTTGTTGATGGTGAGGTGAATGGTTTCCTAGAGTCTGTGAACAAAGAGGGGGCATGTGAGATGTATGTTACCAGTCATGAGCCAATTGAAGGGACTAACAAAACACCCTTCAAATGTATAGCTGGGAATGAGCTAACCCCTGCACAAAGGAAGGAACTGAAAAAGAGGTTTGGTGGGCCTAAAGTATATAAACCCAGCCCAGAACTTAGTAAGCCCACTGAAGAAGAGCCATTTAGGAGAAGCCCTAGGTTAAAAGGCATTGTTATACATGACAGAGAGGCCGAGGAGAGGCTTCCTAGGGCAGAGAAAGTGAATGCTAATACACATAAAGGGAAGGGTAAACTCACTGCTGCAGATAAGGGTAAGGCTAAGGTTGGGGATGAGACTGGAAATTTTGCTAATTTAGTGAGAAAAATAAAAGAAAGAGTGAGGAGCTTAAGTGATGACAGTGATGTGTTTACTGATGAGGATGGTGATACAGAGTCTTCTGATTCTGAGTTGAGTGATTTTGAGTTAGAAGTTGATGAGGGAGAGGAGGACTTATACTCTAATGATGATGAACAGTGGTTGAAGAAAAATGTAGACCATATTAACAGTGAGGTGAAAGGCAGTTTGAGGGGAGTTACTGAAGGAGGGGATCAAAGTGATGATGAGGACACAGGGTTTGACATAGAAAGAAATCTACAGAAAATTGAAGTGAGGGTTGAAGAGGAGGCAGCTTGTGATTCTGATGAGCTAAAGAGTGTGGAAGGTGATTCAGATGATGATCAGGGTAGTGTTACTTGGTTTAACCCTGAGACAGACTTTGAAAGGGCTATCAAATTTGTAGTTGGTCAAAGGTTCAGTGATGTGCAAACAATGAGAAAAGCTTTGAGATAACATGCAATTGAAAATAGGTATGAGTATTACCTTCTTCACAATGATTCAAAGAGGCTAACAGCATATTGCAAAAGGAAATGCAAGTGTGTGTATAACAAGAACAGTTGTAGGATAGTGAAGTGTACATGTAGTAAGGGTGTTAGGTGTAGGTTCAAGTTTTATGCAACAAGGCTTGTGAAATAAGAGGCTTGGAAAATTAAGACACTAAGGCTGAAGCATAGGTGTGTTAGGAGTAAAATGAACAACAAGGTGACAGCAGAGTTCCTTGCTGACAAGTACTTGGAGGAGTTCAGGGGCAACCCCAGATGGAAGATTAAACAGATTCAGGACAGGGCCTTGAATGACTTGGGGATCAAAATTACATATTCCAAGGCTTGGTTGGCTAGAAGCAGGGCAAAGCTTATAATATATGGCTCTTCATCAGAGCAATACTCAAAGGTTTGGGACTATGGGAAGGCACTGCTAAAATGGAACCCAGGGAGTGAGTGTAATGTGGTGGTGGATGATATTAATCAAATTGAAAGACCAATTTTTATGAGGATGTTTGTGTGCTTAGCTGCACTTAGGGATGGATTCATTTCTGGTTGCAGACCAGTAATTGGGGTGGATGGGTGCCATCTAAAAGGGGCATACCCTGGGCAGATCTTGGTTGCAGTTGGAAAAGATGGCAATAATGCCATCTTCCCAATTGCTTGGGCAACTGCAGAGATTGAGAACAAGGACAGCTGGTGCTGGTTTCTGGAGAGCTTGCTCAAGGCACTTTGTGTGTATGACCAAGGAGATGGCTTGACTTTTATGTCTGACAGACAGAAAGTAAGTGGGTTGTGTTTGTGTTTAAATTACTTTGCTTTATTTGAATTTTCTGTACACTAACTTGTTAGTTTTGCCTTGTGTGTAGGGTCTCATAGAAGCATTTGCAGATGTGGCCCATAAAGTTGAGCTCAGATTTTGTGTGAGGCATATTTGGTCAAATTTCAAACTGAAATTTCATGGTGCAACTTTCAAGGAATTGTTCTGGGCTGCTGCTAGGGCAAGCACTCTGGTAAGCTTCTATTTAGGTTCTTTTATGTCAGTTTTATGGTGAACTATAATGTATGCTAGGAACATTTAGTTTTGCACATATTTGCATGTCTTTCTATTTTGTGAAAACTGTATGCCATGTGTCTATGTTGTGTTGAATGGTTGTCATGTGTGTGGTTGTATCAGTTTGAGTTTGAAGTTGCTATGGAAAGTATCAATTTTTTGGATGAAGAAGCATACCAGTGGCTGTCAAACATTGACCCCCAGCACTGGTCAAGGCATGCTTTCTCTACAAACTGCAAGTCTAACATGTTGTTAAACAACATGTGTGAGACATTTAATGCAGTGATTAGAGATGCCAGAGACAAGCCTATTCTAACTCAAATGGAATGGCTTAGAAGATATATGATGAAGAGGAGTAATGACAAATGGGAGGCAGCAAAGTCTTGGGAAGGTTTACTAACCCCAATTGTCAACAAAGTCTTTGATGGGTTGGAGAAGTATGCCAGGACATGTGAGGTTACAGCTTCAAGGGATGAAATTTATGAGGTGAAATACAAGGATGATCAGTGCATTGTGGATCTACAAGAGAGAAAATGCACTTGTTATAGATGGGAGTTGACAGGAATACCTTGTGTCCATGCATTTGCTTGCATAATGGACAAAAGGGATGATCCTGAGTTGTATGTGCACCCACATTACTATAGGGTGACATACTTGGCTGCATATGAGAACCCAATACAGCCAATGCCTGGCCCTAAGAATTGGGAAAAGGTCAAGCTCAGACAGCCTTTGCCACCTATGCTGAAAGTGCAGCCAGGAAGACCTAAGGCAAAAAAGAGAAAGCTTGAACCAGGGGAGGGCACTTCTGCAACACCTGAGGGCAAGAAGCCAAAGGTGAAGAAACAATGCAAGAACTGTGGTGGATTTGGCCACTTTGCCAAAACATGCAAGGCTGAAGCAGCACCAGAACAGCCTAACCCACCTGCAACAAATCCAAAGGGTGGGAGGCCACAGATGCAGACTCCTTGGCTTAAGGAACAGAGAAAGAAAAGTGAAGAGAAAGCAGCAAGACATGTATTTTGTATATTTTGTGACTTGAGTGTATTTAGTGGCTTTGTTTCTGAGTCTTGTTATACTATGATTGCAGGCTGCACTGAAGTTGCCACAATATCAGCCTCCAACAACAGCACAGGCTGGGTCAAGTAATGCTGCACCTGCAACTGCTGTGTCAAGCCAGCCTGCAACAAGAACAGAGCCTTTGCCAACTCAGCATGTTACCAGGAGCAACAGGAGCCTGAGTCAGCCCACAAGAGTGCCAACAACTACTCCTCCCAAAGTCAAAATACAGACCAGGTCCAAGCTTCATGTAATGACAAGCAAGAAGGACAAGGATCTCAATCAACTGTGACCCTAGGTCTACTCATTAGTATTTTGTAATAGACAGCCAAGTTTATTAACTACACATGTGTATAGTAGGCAGTATATTTGGTAGTTGAACAATGATTTTGCACAAAGGTGCCTTAACTTTTGTCTCAGCCAATGTAAAACAATTAAAAACATTGTGTTGCAAGTACTAATACGAAATGTGATATGTTTCTACCAAAAAGTTCAATTTCTCATTGATTTAGTTAAAAGTAGTACAAGAAATGTCATCCCAACATCGACACATAATAATTCAACTAAACACAACATAAGTTGGGGATTTTTTTTGTTTCTAAGCATTCCTAAATGAACCTAAGATCTAAAATACATAGCCAGTACCAAACCAAAACAACAAAACACAACAATAGCATGTACTGTGAGCATTTTCTTTGTTGTTGCATTGCTGCCATGCACTTCCTTGATCATCTTCTTCCTGTCTAAGCTAAGAGCTTTGCATTTCATCTTCAAGCTGTCAATCTCATTGAGCAAGCACCTCCTTTGTCCACTAACATCATCAACTTCCCTCTTCATGTCATTCAGCTCTCCCTTCATTAGTTTCTTGTCCAGCAGCAAGTTGTTAATCACCTCTGTGTGCCAAGGTGTTCCATCTGGTTGATCCACCCACTCAAAAGCTTTACACCCCCTTGACTCAGTCACAGGAACATAGAATTTGCAGGTCCTAAACTTGCGTCCAGGGTTCTCCCTAGTCCAAGCAGTCAGCCTAGACATTGGAACTCCACATTAGCATTTTTTCTCCTTTGAGGGTGACATGCTAACTGAAGACATTCCCTTCTGAAATTCAGTAAGAACAAGAATGAAATTAATTGTATTTGAACACAATCACCATAATATAACCCTAATTTCAGTAGCCAATTCACATAACAAAAACCCCCAATCTAATTTAATCTTACATGAACCCTAAGTATTTTAATTGAAATTGGGGTTTAATTGACCTCACAAAACGCCCAATTTCAATTACTCTTAGCAAATGCAACATAATCACGCAACGAATTGCCAAAAAATTACAACAGAAATCACGAAAATTGCTAGAGAATTAACGACAATGGCTTACATTTTTGATGCTTGTTGTCGAGGAGTTCAATTGATTGTTTGATAATTAGAGGGTTTGGGATTGTTAAGGTTGCCCAAAAATACTGATTTGTGAAGAAAATCGCAAAAATTAATCACCAATCTGCAAGAATTTGGTGTACAAATGAAGAACTAGGTTTAAATAAAAGGGAAATCGAGAGAAATTTGGGAAAAAAAATCAAAAACTAGCCGTTATGCTGGGCCCCACAAGCGTTTTCCGTCACTTGAGCTCAGATGAGGTGGTAAAACTGATGTTTAATTTTTTTATGAGGTGGTAAAGTAAATGTTTTTTTTTGGAGGTGGTAAATTCGACAAAGTCATTATTTGAAGGTGGTAAAAATGAAAATTTCCCCAAAATTATACATGGTGACATTATTTTATAAATTTTATTTTATTTAATTAAAATTTTGATCAGCTATATTTATTATTATTATTAGTGTAAGTATTTCATCATTTAATTTTTCTATAAGCTCTATATGTTTTTAAAAACAATTTGATGAATGTATTATTAATTTTGGGATTTTTTTTTTAAAAAAATTTGATGTAAGAAAATGAACAAATTTAAAATATATTAATGTAAGAAAATGAAAAAATTTAAAATATTTTATTTAATTAATTATTTGTTTGAATCGTGCATCGCACGAGACTAATTTAGTTCTCATTGATTATACTCCGTAATAGATTATGAATTATCATGATAAAATATTCGGCTATTTCACCAAATGTCACTGAGTACTTACAAAATTCACCAAATGCCATCAAGGTTTTCAAAATTCACCAAATGCCATCGAGTTTTTATAAAATTCACCAAATGCCATTAATGACTAACGGCTATTAACTCTGTTAGTCATTAAGATTAAATCTTGGCACGTGTCATAATATGATTAGTTCATTTTTGTGGAAAAATTGCTCGAATATATTTTTGGGGGTCATTTTGAAACTTTATGGGAACAAATTAAGCTTGGAATTGACAAAAAATAACGTAAATGCTCCGTTTTGTGTGTTGAAAAATATTTCGATTAGCGTGTCGTTATTTTTAACCATCAAAATTGATCGGGTTAGGTTTTTTGGCTCATTTTAACCTTTATGGGTACAAATTAAGCCCAGAATTGACAAAAAAATAACGTAAATGCCCCGTTTCGTGTGTTGAAAAATATTTCGATTAGCGTGTCGTTATTTTTTAAGCATCAAAATTGATCGGGTAAGGTTTTGAGGGTCATTTTGATCTTTTATGAAAACAAATTAAGCTCGGAATTGACTAAAAAATAACATATATGCCCCGTTTTGTATGTCGATATCATAATTTTTCTACAGAAAAAAATGCAAAACGGGGTATTTACGTTTTTTTCCCAATTTCGAGTTTAATTTGTTCCCATAAAGGATCAAAATGACCCCAAAACCTTACCCGAACAGTAAGAATTGAAAACAAGTATTATTTTTATTCATTAAAATAAATAATTATTGTGTATTAATTTTAAAAAGTAATGACATTTGTTGAAATAATTTTCCAAAGTAATGGCATTGGTGAAATTAGAATTGCATTAATAGAAAACTAACGTCCGTATGCTATTAGTGGCACGAGGTGTCATTGTATTGTTTGTCAGTGACATTTGGTGAATTTTGAAAACTTTGATACCTTTTGGTGAATTTTGTAAGTACTCACTGCCATTTGGTGAAATAACCCTAAAATATTCAAATAATTTCCACCACAATCAAACAACAAACAAGCACTTAATCAAAGAGATAAATTGGGGCATGGTATGATTTAAATTGGCTAATTTCGACTCCAAACTCACTCAAAATTTGTACTTGTTTCCAGCGAAACAATCGAAGCCCACCAAAAGAAAGTCTCAACGAAAGCTGCCATGAATAGACTGCTTCTCCTCCGTAGACTCAGTACTATCCGATTAAACTCCATTCCCAAACCAATTTGTAAACCTCAAATTTCACCTTTATTTTCTCTTTCCTCTTTTTCTGCATTCTTGCGTCAATATTCCTCATCTCAGTCTTCTTCCCACTCTAAATCTTCTGAGGTCCAAAGCAGTAATGATATTCCAGAATCTTCTTCTATTGACGATTTACCCACCGATATCACTACTCAAGGTGATTCTCAACTTTTCGTTTTATTATCTTGTATTTTTATTTTTTATTTTTTTAAAATTATTGAAAATCAATTGAAGTTGAATTTGTTCATTTTATGTTTATTGGATTCCTAGAAGAGAAGGAACAATCTTATACCATAACTTTATGTTTACCAAGTATTATATAGTGACATTATTCATGTAATTGAGTACCATGGATGATTGAGTTCTAATTACGTGATTGTGTTTCATTTTATTGTTGTTTTGGTAAGAATTTTGTTGTTCATTAATTTTCTAAAAATTTGCTTTTGGAGGCGTTGTGTTATAGTCGGCCTTTATCAATTCCGATGAACGTGTCAAGGACTCAAGGGTATATAAATAATCTTGCACATTCAACTTCTATTTGAAGTTTAATTTGCATTTTGAAGTTCAAATTTGTTACATACAGTATAATTTTCTAATTTGTACAGTATTTATTGTTGCTTCGTATGGTGAACTCTCTCTGCTCCTGTAAATGAGAAGTGTTATAGTTTTCAAAACATAAATTTGATGCTTAAATAAATAAATTTATTAATTTCCTTTCTTTCATCGCATTACCTGTCTACTGGTTCATTTTTGATACTTTCAATTTTAATTAGTTAAATACTTTTGATTCTGATTGAATTGAAGTTCATGTTTCTGAATGCAAATAGTATTATTTTTAATACTAACTGGTATTTACTCCGTTCACGAGTTAAACTTTTGATGAGATGTTTTTTTGTGAAGGGATGATTTAAGAATTATCTTATAAAAGTTATTTTCGTATAAATTTTGAAAGAAGAAACTAATTGTTAGTGAATAAATTTAAGTGGAATGAAGTGTCATTTGGAAATAAATTGAACACTAGGATAAAATTACATATATTACAAAAAAAAAATTGGAAAACAAAAATGACTTGTGGCACTCCAAATTTCCTTTATGTTGTCCTGTTAGTAAATATTAGTATAGATGTGTAAAATAAGTTTTGTTGATGTTAAATATGTTTTGTTGAATCTATAATTTGTTAATATTCTTGAAAGTTTTTAACTTGTGGATGTATTGTGGTTTGTTACATTGAAACTTCTTAATAATGTTTTAAGATCTTGAAAGTGATGCTGTTGAAGTTAAATTGAACTTCGGAAATTAATGTAAGGCTATACTAGTTTACTACATATGTTAGTGGTTATTACCTTTTCCTACATTTGTTATGTATGTAAAACTAGAAGTTGGTGTCTCGAAAGTAGTAACACTAGTAAGTTTGTTTCTGAAAGATGATGTTAGTTATTTCTATACTAAAATATATTTAGTTGTGTAGAGGTACTGTGCTCGAATGTGAGTTTCCTTTTGCTTTCGGTAATTTGAATAGAAAATGGAGATATTAGCCTGTATACATGTATACAACAAATTGCATTGCTTATGTGTTATGCAAAACAATTATTAGGAAATGGTTACAATTGAAATATGGTAATCTAGAAAAATTAAGTGTCGATAATTGTCTAGAATAATAAAGAATAATTTGGAATTTTTAGTGCATGGAAAAATCTCAGTAGAAAAATGTAGAGAATATAAATCTAATTGTAAGTAGAAAAATCTCGAACTAACATGTGCAAGAATAGTGGAATAAAGAACCAATATATTCCACTATAAATATAAGCTATACTACAAAATTAGAAGTACTCGCAAAGGTTAGAGTGAAAGACATAAGGTCTCACAGATTAGAAATACTAGGTTAAGTCCCGTGCCATGAACGGTTATATTCACTATTTTTCATTAGTTTAACGCTAAATTTAATTATAAAAAAATCTAATTGCAAAATAAATGAAAATTTATTAATGACAATATAAAAAGAAAATTATATCATAAGAAAAAAAAAGAGAGAATCAGTATTAAATAAAAGAATACTCTGTAATGTTTTTTTGAATACATTAATGAAATATAATTATGGAAAATAATACGAGTATTACATAATAATAAATATTGTCTAAGAAATAAAAAAATGATTTTTTTGACAGGGAAATTGTTAACCAGGAGATGACATTTTAGGTTTCGCTTTTAGCATATAATTAAAATTAATTATTGAATCTATTGTTTTTTAAGTTAAAATTACCATTAAAAGAGTATTTGTATTTTTTACATAAAAATTGTTTGAACATGCACATACTATTTTGTTTGATAAAAACATTAGAATGAAATTAAAATTGAATGGAACACATTTCATTATTATTTGAGAGACCTTTTATTTGGGTAAATATTCGCATTTACTTCTTGTTAATTAATTTTTTTTTTAAATTAAGAAATATATTATTTGAGAGGTATCATTAGTATTGTAGGCTAAATCCAGTATAGAAAGTAGAGAAGATACGTTGAAAAAAACACTCTTGTTATAATTGATTTGATACATAAATTCTTGTTGTAATTATTTTGCTATCATTAAAGCTATTTACATCTTAATTAATTCATTTTTAATCTCATTAGAAATCTAATTCAAATATTTTTTTCTAAGAAAAAAAAATTAAACAAAGGACACACCCAGAGATGACACGTGTCATTGATGGTATGTCTTTTAGTATATAGTTATTAATAAATATTCCACCAAAATGTTGTACAATTTGGAAGGTAATTAATTATTTGTAATATATGATAATGTAAATTTATTTTATCATATTTAGATATTAAGCTTTTGCATACGTTTAAATTCTATCATAAACGTAGACATTATCCGTAAAGTATATTTAATTTGAGTGAAAGATTCCTAAGGAATTGAAAATGGGTGGCTTTTGGTAATGATAAATCATAGTCATTTCTATTTTATATTCTAAGCTCAAAAAATTCTACAAATTAAATCATGATATAAATTATGGTTATTTATTATGATGCAATAAGTTTGTGCTTGAACACCTATGTTGTAAGATGATCTGCATATATTATTGAATTAAACGCTGAAACAAATCTAGTTTAGTTTTTTTTGTATAGTATGATAAAGAACACATATCTATAAATATATAAGTGAGTCGGTAATTGAGTATAAATTATATACTTCCTCCGTTTTTTTAGTTGACACCGCTTGACATTTACACTATTCACAAACTACACTTTGACTCGCTTTTGTGACTTATAGGTTCGATAAAATATAATCATTATGAGATATTGTTTGAATCGTCTATATATATTTTATTAATATCCACTTTTTATAACTTTGCCAATGTTGATAGTTGAAGTTATTAAGGGTCAAAAACATGCATTAGCAAGCGTGATAATAGAAAGGTGTTTAACTAAAAAAACAGAGGAAGTATATATCAAGTAAAAATGCAATGTATTTAGAACCCATATTAGGGAAATATGGAATGAAAATTTCATACTTTTTATGATACAAGATATGGAATAAACTTGATGGGAAATTGAGAATTAGATCTAATCTTTTGGATTTATTGTATTTTCTAAATTTTTAATTCACTTAGTGTTTGAATTTAGTACAAAAGAATATGACTTTATAGTCAAGTTCAATCTTTAAAAGCCCCAACAAATCAACAAAGTATATATTTTAATTTATAAAAAGCTAATGAACAACTTTTGTAATTGCAACATGTTTGTCTTTATGTAGGCTAAGTAATAGCTTAACCTTTTGTGTGATAATTTTGTACTCCCAGTCTTAAATCACTTCATCAATAATTTTTAGATGACTATATCTATAGTTTTTAGATATTTGAGCATAGTATTATGTGTATTACTTCCAATGTTTTTATTTAATTGTAACAAAAGGAATGGAAACCACGTTCAATAACTGAGAAAGTAGAAAGGCTTATCAATTGCCCACATACCCTCTTCTCTGACTTCCATGCCACCCCTCCACACCCCTTACGTGAACCAATCACTCCCTCCTACCACAGGCATCAAGCAACACCACCCAACTTCTACCATCAACCGCCCGGACACTACAATCCTCCCCAGACTTCCAATCTGAACATCTCATTTGGCTAGCAATAGACAATTAAATATGCTTATCTTTAATCTTCCAAAATGTGCTCATGGATTGCTGGAGTTTGTTATCTAGAATTGCTATTTGCCAGAAGTTGATCAATAAATGCCCACACTTGTTCGTCACTGGTTTTGGGAAGGGGATATGTGATTCTTCCTCTTCCTATTTATCCTAGTAACTGTGGTGAGGACACCTAGAGCTGTTAGTATTTGGCGATCTAGTTTAGTCCTAACTTATGGATGAAAGGATTACAGTGGAGAGAGAAGTAATTGGATGCTCGGGGAGGGTTGGAGGGGGGGTGTTGATGGTGCTGACAAGACTAGTGGTGATTGGTGTAAGCCTGTAAGGGATAATTGGATAAATGATGAGGTAGGACAGAACCAATCTGATATATTAGCAATTTAGGATACTATTGGTATTTTAAAGTAAAGAAGTTTTCAAATACTGTAATTTTGCAGTTAATGTGTTGTATCTTTACAAAGTTAGTGTTGCAACTAAAAAGTATTATGTGTTATTCAGGTCCTTCAATTGGTATAAATGAAACAATTATCTTTACCATGTTCAATACCCTATCTTTTACCAATTCTCATTTTAAGTTTTGACTACTGTAGAATAGTGTGAGGCTATGATGGACCATAAAGCTTCATACTGATGTTGATTTTCTTATCATTCAATAATCTGGTATCTACTATCAAGTATATATCTCTCTAGCTCTCACTAACTCCTGTGCAGCTAATTGGATTATGAAACTTAACTTTGATGTTTTGAAGATTAGTGTTTACGTATCTTATAATCATCCTCTTAACGCATATCTATGTGCAGAGCTGAAGCACATAATTGACAGGTACTTGAAAGGTGACATGGAAGTTCTTCCTTCCATTTTTGAAGGTATACTAGCTAGGAAGTTATGCAGTAAACATGATGACACAGATGATGAATTAATGGAGGAATTTCGATCAAAGACCCAACAAGATGAGGGTCATCAGTTTCAATCTAATGAAGATCTCACGCAGTCAGATTCAGATAAGGATCTCACAGAGTCTGATGAAGAACTTAGTGGTTGAAGAACCTGCTTGTAGTTACAATCAGAAAACTTGTTACGAAAATTTTGACTCGTGTATAAAAATTATCTGTTAGAGCTTTCTATTGTAAATTACAACGAAGGGGAACAATAACATTACAGGATTGCATTCTAATTAGCCATGTATACATGCAAGAAGTCGCTTCACACAAATACAAGCTATTGTAGTTTTGGTATGTTTCATGTTTGATGATATCTATTATATCCAGAGACCACCTGAATTTTGATATATGGTGTTCATTTCTGCTCCTAACAATGTAGCAGTCCAGTTTATATTTAGATTTATGCTGTAAGTCATCATATCTTCCTTCCATTTCCACACCACGGCACCATGCTTCTATTACTAAACATCTTGTCTTCCGAGTTAATTGTTATTTCGCTGCTTAATTGAATAATCATCCATAAACTCGCTAACAAGAAGTTAATTGGGATATGTCCATTCCTTTTTCTTCAGTTCTGATATCTTGTGTAGCCTGTTTGTGTTCCAAGCTTGCTAGTCTCATTTGTTTCTGCAACTTGTGAGGACACCTCAATTATGACTGTTGGCTTCTTGCCAACATTGATTATATAAAGACCAAGCTACTCTTCTTTTTTATCCTCCCGCGATCAAAAGTAGCTCCAAACTACCCAAAACTCATGCAAGTACTTTTTTTCAAAGAAAATAATGTACATCTAAAACAAAGGCCTAAAATGATTTCTACCTATTTCCATATTCATGCTTGTACTGTCATCATAAGTTGTACCAATTATGTAAAAGACATGAACTAGGAACCCTTAGAATTTTTACAAGTCTATTGCCAATCATACTATGATGAATTAATGCAAATTAGCAAGGTAAATATTGTAATAGTTTATTCAATTTTAATTGATCTTATAATTGATTCGATGCTAAATCAAGACAAATTTAATCAAGTCTAGGTATATAATACAGAGTAGAGATATTCAAATTCCAAAGTAATTTTTATACGATGTTTATAATGCCAAGCCCAATTTTATTTTTCATGTTTGTTCGTCTATAAGCTTAATTAGTTATTATTAGTTTTTTTTTTTTAAGAAATTTTTTATTATTATTGTTGTTGTTATTTTGGATGGTACATAAATACCTTTATGACTGACATTACCATCCAAAATTTATTACCAAAACTTTTGGGATAACTAATCAAATTAAATTTAAATTATTTATCAAAATTTTATACATTTTATTGTTTAGATGATGGTTGTGTAATAAGAATGTAATTATATGATAATACTTTACCTTAGAATTGTAATTAATGACTAACATTAATGACACTTTAAAATTTTTGTAAAACAACTAATATTTTCATTGGAGATGCTAATCGAGTTGAGCGACTCGAGGTCGACTTGGACAACACTTGGTCAAAACTCGACTTGAGTTGTCTCGACTCAAACTATTAACCTTAACGAGCATGAGTTGAGCAATACTAATACCAATTATTTAATAAGCATTATTGTTATGTTATCACTTTATTGAAGAAAAATGATAATTAACTAATGACTAACAATACTAATACTTTAGAAAAATTTTAAAGCAACTAATATTATTACTAAGGGTGCTTATTAGGGGTGAACATGGTCTGGTTTGGTGTGGTTTGAGTCTAAACCAAGCCAAACCGTAAAATACGGTTTGGTCAATTTTCCAAACCAAACCAAACCATATTAGTATTGAAACCAAATCAAACCAAACCGTAATAATGCGGTTTGGTGCGGTTTGTTTAGCGAGTTATGATGAGACGGCATTTTTTTCCTAAAAATGTCAAATATTAATAAATTTATAATAAAGTTCAAATAATTAGCCAAAGGGATTAAATTCTACTACAAATTTTTAATAAAAATAACAACCAACTAATCAAGTGCTAAGTGCTAACACAATAACACATAATAAAAATAATACATAACAAATTAACAGTGGAAAAAAACATAATACATTTGTTGAGAAAAATAATTCATACTATATCATAATAAATTATAGTTATATGACCTATTGAATTTTAAGTACTGATATTTGATATTTGAGATTGAGTATAGAGTATAGTAGTATACTGACCGTATAGTCTTCTAATGATTTTTCATGTTTTTTTTGTTTTTTTTTTATTTTTTTATAATATATAATAACTATTTTAATTTATTTAAAAATTATTTAAATATTAAAATGCGGTTTACTGGTTTACGGTTTGGTTTGGTTTATAATTTTTGAAAAACAAACCAAACCGCAAACCATATTTCACAAAAAATCGGTACCAAACCGTATTTTTCCAAACCGCAAACCAAACCAAACTGCTAAAATGCGGTTTGGTTTGGTTTGGTTACGGTCTAGACCAAACTATGTACAACCCTAGTACTGCTAATTGAGTTG